>NW_026453717.1:0-135503 GCF_943734755.1 Anopheles moucheti
AACTTCAAAGAACAAAGTTCGAATCGGATGGACAAAGTTAGTTGTAATTAACAGTTTTTGTATGAAAACACACTTCTGGTGGAACTTCAAATCAAAGAACAAAGTTCGAATCGGATGGACAAAGTTAGTTGTAATTAACAGTTTTTTGTATGAATACACACTTCTGGTGGAACTTCAAATAAAAGAACAAAGTTCGAATCGGATGGACAAAGTTAGTTGTAATTAACAGTTTTTGTATGAAAACACACTTCTGGTGGAACTTCAAATCAAAGAACAAAGTTCGAATCGGATGGACAAAGTTAGTTGTAATTAACAGTTTTTGTATGAAAACACACTTCTGGTGAACTTTCAAATAAAAGAACAAAGTTCGAATCGGATGGACAAAGTTAGTTGTAATTAACAGTTTTTGTATGAAAACACACTTCTGGTGGAACTTCAAATCAAAGAACAAAGTTCGAATCGGATGGACAAAGTTAGTTGTAATTAACAGTTTTTGTATGAATACACACTTCTGGTGGAACTTCAAATAAAAGAACAAAGTTCGAATCGGATGGACAAAGATAGTTGTAATAACAGTTTTTGTATGAAAACACACTTCTGGTGGAACTTCAAATCAAAGAACAAAGTTCGAATCGGATGGACAAAGTTAGTTGTAATTAACAGTTTTTGTATGAAAACACACTTCTGGTGGAACTTCAAATCAAAGAACAAAGTTCGAATCGGATGGACAAAGTTAGTTGTAATTAACAGTTTTTGTATGAATACACACTTCTGGTGGAACTTCAAATCAAAGAACAAAGTTCGAATCGGATGGACAAAGTTAGTTGTAATTAACAGTTTTTGTATGAAAACACACTTCTGGTGGAACTTCAAATCAAAGAACAAAGTTCGAATCGGATGGACAAAGTTAGTTGTAATTAACAGTTTTTGTATGAAAACACACTTCTGGTGGAACTTCAAATCAAAGAACAAAGTTCGAATCGGATGGACAAAGTTAGTTGTAATTAACAGTTTTTGTATGAAAACACACTTCTGGTGGAACTTCATATCAAAGTACAAAGTTCGCATCGGATGGACAAAGTTAGTTGTAATTAACAGTTTTTGTATGAAAACACACTTCTGGTGGAACTTCAAATCAAAGAACAAAGTTCGAATCGGATGGACAAAGTTAGTTGTAATTAACAGTTTTTGTATGAAAACACACTTCTGGTGGAACTTCAAATCAAAGAACAAAGTTCGAATCGGATGGACAAAGTTAGTTGTAATTAACAGTTTTTGTATGAAAACACACTTCTGGTGGAACTTCAAATCAAAGAACAAAGTTCGAATCGGATGGACAAAGTTAGTTGTAATTAACAGTTTTTGTATGAAAACACACTTCTGGTGGAACTTCAAATCAAAGAACAAAGTTCGAATCGGACGGACAAAGTTAGTTGTAATTAACAGTTTTTGTATGAAAACACACTTCTGGTGGAACTTCAAATAAAAGAACAAAGTTCGAATCGGATGGACAAAGTTAGTTGTAATTAACAGTTTTTGTATGAAAACACACTTCTGGTGGAACTTCAAATAAAAGAACAAAGTTCGAATCGGATGGACAAAGTTAGTTGTAATTAACAGTTTTTGTATGAATACACACTTCTGGTGGAACTGCAAATAAAAGAACAAAGTTCGAATCGGATGGACAAAGTTAGTTGTAATTAACAGTTTTTGTATGAAAACACACTTCTGGTGGAACTTCAAATCAAAGAACAAAGTTCGAATCGGATGGACAAAGTTAGTTGTAATAACAGTTTTTGTATGAAAACACACTTCTGGTGGAACTTCAAATCAAAGAACAAAGTTCGAATCGGATGGACAAAGTTAGTTGTAATTAACAGTTTTTGTATGAAAACACACTTCTGGTGGAACTTCAAATCAAAGAACAAAGTTCGAATCGGATGGACAAAGTTAGTTGTAATTAACAGTTTTTGTATGAAAACACACTTCTGGTGGAACTTCAAATCAAAGAACAAAGTTCGAATCGGATGGACAAAGTTAGTTGTAATTAACAGTTTTTTGTATGAAAACACACTTCTGGTGGAACTTCAAATCAAAGTACAAAGTTCGCATCGGATGGACAAAGTTAGTTGTAATTAACAGTTTTTGTATGAAAACACACTTCTGGTGGAACTTCAAATCAAAGAACAAAGTTCGAATCGGATGGACAAAGTTAGTTGTAATTAACAGTTTTTGTATGAAAACACACTTCTGGTGGAACTTCAAATCAAAGAACAAAGTTCGAATCGGATGGACAAAGTTAGTTGTAATTAACAGTTTTTGTATGAAAACACACTTCTGGTG
This sequence comes from Anopheles moucheti, assembly GCF_943734755.1. NCBI lineage: Eukaryota > Metazoa > Arthropoda > Insecta > Diptera > Culicidae > Anopheles > Anopheles moucheti. The sequence goes on from NW_026453717.1 coordinate 2,344, forward strand.
GAACTTCATATCAAAGAACAAAGTTCGAATCGGATGGACAAAGTTAGTTGTAATTAACAGTTTTTGTATGAAAACACACTTCTGGTGGAACTTCAAATCAAAGAACAAAGTTCGAATCGGATGGACAAAGTTAGTTGTAATTAACAGTTTTTGTATGAAAACACACTTCTGGTGGAACTTCAAATCAAAGAACAAAGTTCGAATCGGATGGACAAAGTTAGTTGTAATTAACAGTTTTTGTATGAAAACACACTTCTGGTGGTACTTCAAATCAAAGAACAAAGTTCGAATCGATGGACAAAGTTAGTTGTAATTAACAGTTTTTGTATGAAAACACACTTCTGGTGGAACTTCAAATCAAAGAACAAAGTTCGAATCGGATGGACAAAGTTAGTTGTAATTAACAGTTTTTGTATGAATACACACTTCTGGTGGAACTTCAAATCAAAGAACAAAGTTCGAATCGGATGGACAAAGTTAGTTGTAATTAACAGTTTTTGTATGAAAACACACTTCTGGTGGAACTTCAAATCAAAGAACAAAGTTCGAATCGGATGGACAAAGTTAGTTGTAATTAACAGTTTTTGTATGAATACACACTTCTGGTGGAACTTCAAATAAAAGAACAAAGTTCGAATCGGATGGACAAAGGTTAGTTGTAATTAACAGTTTTTGTATGAAAACACACTTCTGGTGGAACTTCAAATCAAAGAACAAAGTTCGAATCGGATGGACAAAGTTAGTTGTAATTAACAGTTTTTGTATGAAAACACACTTCTGGTGGAACTTCAAATCAAAGAACAAAGTTCGAATCGGATGGACAAAGTTAGTTGTAATTAACAGTTTTTGTATGAATACACACTTCTGGTGGAACTTCAAATCAAAGAACAAAGTTCGAATCGGATGGACAAAGTTAGTTGTAATTAACAGTTTTTGTATGAAAACACACTTCTGGTGGAACTTCAAATCAAAGAACAAAGTTCGAATCGGATGGACAAAGTTAGTTGTAATTAACAGTTTTTGTATGAATACACACTTCTGGTGGAACTTCAAATAAAAGAACAAAGTTCGAATCGGATGGACAAAGTTAGTTGTAATTAACAGTTTTTGTATGAAAACACACTTCTGGTGGAACTTCAAATCAAAGAACAAAGTTCGAATCGGATGGACAAAGTTAGTTGTAATTAACAGTTTTTGTATGAAAACACACTTCTGGTGGAACTTCAAATAAAAGAACAAAGTTCGAATCGGATGGACAAAGTTAGTTGTAATTAACAGTTTTTGTATGAAAACACACTTCTGGTGGAACTTCAAATCAAAGAACAAAGTTCGAATCGGATGGACAAAGTTAGTTGTAATTAACAGTTTTTGTATGAATACACACTTCTGGTGGAACTTCAAATAAAAGAACAAAGTTCGAATCGGATGGACAAAGTTAGTTGTAATTAACAGTTTTTGTATGAAAACACACTTCTGGTGGAACTTCAAATCAAAGAACAAAGTTCGAATCGGATGGACAAAATTAGTTGTAATTAACAGTTTTTGTATGAAAACACACTTCTGGTGGAACTTCAAATCAAAGAACAAAGTTCGAATCGGATGGACAAAGTTAGTTGTAATTAACAGTTTTTTGTATGAATACACACTTCTGGTGGAACTTCAAATAAAAGAACAAAGTTCGAATCGGATGGACAAAGTTAGTTGTAATTAACAGTTTTTGTATGAAAACACACTTCTGGTGGAACTTCAAATCAAAGAACAAAGTTCGAATCGGATGGACAAAGTTAGTTGTAATTAACAGTTTTTGTATGAATACACACTTCTGGTGGAACTTCAAATAAAAGAACAAAGTTCGAATCGGATGGACAAAGTTAGTTGTAATTAACAGTTTTTGTATGAAAACACACTTCTGGTGGAACTTCAAATAAAAGAACAAAGTTCGAATCGGATGGACAAAGTTAGTTGTAATTAACAGTTTTTGTATGAAAACACACTTCTGGTGGAACTTCAAATCAAAGAACAAAGTTCGAATCGGATGGGACAAAGTTAGTTGTAATTAACAGTTTTTGTATGAAAACACACTTCTGGTGGAACTTCAAATCAAAGAACAAAGTTCGAATCGGATGGACAAAGTTAGTTGTAATTAACAGTTTTTGTATGAATACACACTTCTGGTGGAACTTCAAATCAAAGAACAAAGTTCGAATCGGATGGACAAAGTTAGTTGTAATTAACAGTTTTTGTATGAAAACACACTTCTGGTGGAACTTCAAATCAAAGAACAAGTTCGAATCGGATGGACAAAGTTAGTTGTAATTAACAGTTTTTGTATGAATACACACTTCTGGTGGAACTTCAAATAAAAGAACAAAGTTCGAATCGGATGGACAAAGTTAGTTGTAATTAACAGTTTTTGTATGAAAACACACTTCTGGTGGAACTTCAAATCAAAGAACAAAGTTCGAATCGGATGGACAAAGTTAGTTGTAATTAACAGTTTTTGTATGAAAACACACTTCTGGTGGAACTTCAAATCAAAGAACAAAGTTCGAATCGGATGGACAAAGTTAGTTGTAATTAACAGTTTTTGTATGAAAACACACTTCTGGTGGAACTTCAAATCAAAGAACAAAGTTCGAATCGGATGGACAAAGTTAGTTGTAATTAACAGTTTTTGTATGAAAACCACTTCTGGTGGAACTTCAAATAAAAGAACAAAGTTCGAATCGGATGGACAAAGTTAGTTGTAATTAACAGTTTTTGTATGAAAACACACTTCTGGTGGAACTTCAAATAAAAGAACAAAGTTCGAATCGGATGGACAAAGTTAGTTGTAATTAACAGTTTTTGTATGAAAACACACTTCTGGTGGAACTTCAAATCAAAGAACAAAGTTCGAATCGGATGGACAAAGTTAGTTGTAATTAACAGTTTTTGTATGAAAACACACTTCTGGTGGAACTTCAAATCAAAGAACAAAGTTCGAATCGGATGGACAAAGTTAGTTGTAATTAACAGTTTTTGTATGAAAACACACTTCTGGTGGAACTTCAAATAAAAGAACAAAGTTCGAATCGGATGGACAAAGTTAGTTGTAATTAACAGTTTTTGTATGAAAACACACTTCTGGTGGAACTTCAAATAAAAGAACAAAGTTCGAATCGGATGGACAAAGTTAGTTGTAATTAACAGTTTTTGTATGAAAACACACTTCTGGTGGAACTTCAAATCAAAGAACAAAGTTCGAATCGGATGGACAAAGTTAGTTGTAATTAACAGTTTTTGTATGAAAACACACTTCTGGTGGAACTTCAAATCAAAGAACAAAGTTCGAATCGGATGGACAAAGTTAGTTGTAATTAACAGTTTTTGTATGAATACACACTTCTGGTGGAACTTCAAATCAAAGAACAAAGTTCGAATCGGATGGACAAGTTAGTTGTAATTAACAGTTTTTGTATGAAAACACACTTCTGGTGGAACTTCAAATAAAAGAACAAAGTTCGAATCGGATGGACAAAGTTAGTTGTAATTAACAGTTTTTGTATGAAAACACACTTCTGGTGGAACTTCAAATCAAAGAACAAAGTTCGAATCGGATGGACAAAGTTAGTTGTAATTAACAGTTTTTGTATGAAAACACACTTCTGGTGGAACTTCAAATCAAAGAACAAAGTTCGAATCGGATGGACAAAGTTAGTTGTAATTAACAGTTTTTGTATGAATACACACTTCTGGTGGAACTTCAAATCAAAGAACAAAGTTCGAATCGGATGGACAAAGTTAGTTGTAATTAACAGTTTTTGTATGAAAACACACTTCTGGTGGAACTTCAAATCAAAGAACAAAGTTCGAATCGGATGGACAAAGTTAGTTGTAATTAACAGTTTTTGTATGAATACACACTTCTGGTGGAACTTCAAATAAAAGAACAAAGTTCGAATCGGATGGACAAAGTTAGTTGTAATTAACAGTTTTTGTATGAAAACACACTTCTGGTGGAACTTCAAATCAAAGAACAAAGTTCGAATCGGATGGACAAAGTTAGTTGTAATTAACAGTTTTTTGTATGAAAACACACTTCTGGTGGAACTTCAAATCAAAGAACAAAGTTCGAATCGGATGGACAAAGTTAGTTGTAATTAACAGTTTTTGTATGAAAACACACTTCTGGTGGAACTTCAAATCAAAGAACAAAGTTCGAATCGGATGGACAAAGTTAGTTGTAATTAACAGTTTTTGTATGAAAACACACTTCTGGTGGAACTTCAAATAAAAGAACAAAGTTCGAATCGGATGGACAAAGTTAGTTGTAATTAACAGTTTTTGTATGAAAACACACTTCTGGTGGAACTTCAAATAAAAGAACAAAGTTCGAATCGGATGGACAAAGTTAGTTGTAATTAACAGTTTTTGTATGAAAACACACTTCTGGTGGAACTTCAAATCAAAGAACAAAGTTCGAATCGGATGGACAAAGTTAGTTGTAATTAACAGTTTTTGTATGAAAACACACTTCTGGTGGAACTTCAAATCAAAGAACAAAGTTCGAATCGGATGGACAAAGTTAGTTGTAATTAACAGTTTTTGTATGAAAACACACTTCTGGTGGAACTTCAAATAAAAGAACAAAGTTCGAATCGGATGGACAAAGTTAGTTGTAATTAACAGTTTTTGTATGAAAACACACTTCTGGTGGAACTTCAAATAAAAGAACAAAGTTCGAATCGGATGGACAAAGTTAGTTGTAATTAACAGTTTTTGTATGAAAACACACTTCTGGTGGAACTTCAAATCAAAGAACAAAGTTCGAATCGGATGGACAAAGTTAGTTGTAATTAACAGTTTTTGTATGAAAACACACTTCTGGTGGAACTTCAAATCAAAGAACAAAGTTCGAATCGGATGGACAAAGTTAGTTGTAATTAACAGTTTTTGTATGAAAACACACTTCTGGTGGAACTTCAAATCAAAGAACAAAGTTCGAATCGGATGGACAAAGTTAGTTGTAATTAACAGTTTTTGTATGAAAACACACTTCTGGTGGAACTTCAAATCAAAGAACAAAGTTCGAATCGGATGGACAAAGTTAGTTGTAATTAACAGTTTTTGTATGAAAACACACTTCTGGTGGAACTTCATATCAAAGAACAAAGTTCGAATCGGATGGACAAAGTTAGTTGTAATTAACAGTTTTTGTATGAAAACACACTTCTGGTGGAACTTCATATCAAAGAACAAAGTTCGAATCGGATGGACAAAGTTAGTTGTAATTAACAGTTTTTGTATGAAAACACACTTCTGGTGGAACTTCAAATCAAAGAACAAAGTTCGAATCGGATGGACAAAGTTAGTTGTAATTAACAGTTTTTGTATGAAAACACACTTCTGGTGGTACTTCAAATCAAAGAACAAAGTTCGAATCGGATGGACAAAGTTAGTTGTAATTAACAGTTTTTGTATGAAAACACACTTCTGGTGGAACTTCAAATCAAAGAACAAAGTTCGAATCGGATGGACAAAGTTAGTTGTAATTAACAGTTTTTGTATGAATACACACTTCTGGTGGAACTTCAAATCAAAGAACAAAGTTCGAATCGGATGGACAAAGTTAGTTGTAATTAACAGTTTTTGTATGAAAACACACTTCTGGTGGAACTTCAAATCAAAGAACAAAGTTCGAATCGGATGGACAAAGTTAGTTGTAATTAACAGTTTTTGTATGAAAACACACTTCTGGTGGAACTTCAAATCAAAGAACAAAGTTCGAATCGGATGGACAAAGTTAGTTGTAATTAACAGTTTTTGTATGAAAACACACTTCTGGTGGAACTTCAAATCAAAGAACAAAGTTCGAATCGGATGGACAAAGTTAGTTGTAATTAACAGTTTTTGTATGAAAACACACTTCTGGTGGAACTTCAAATCAAAGAACAAAGTTCGAATCGGATGGACAAAGTTAGTTGTAATTAACAGTTTTTGTATGAATACACACTTCTGGTGGAACTTCAAATCAAAGAACAAAGTTCGAATCGGATGGACAAAGTTAGTTGTAATTAACAGTTTTTGTATGAAAACACACTTCTGGTGGAACTTCAAATCAAAGAACAAAGTTCGAATCGGATGGACAAAGTTAGTTGTAATTAACAGTTTTTGTATGAATACACACTTCTGGTGGAACTTCAAATCAAAGAACAAAGTTCGAATCGGATGGACAAAGTTAGTTGTAATTAACAGTTTTTGTATGAAAACACACTTCTGGTGGAACTTCAAATCAAAGAACAAAGTTCGAATCGGATGGACAAAGTTAGTTGTAATTAACAGTTTTTGTATGAATACACACTTCTGGTGGAACTTCAAATAAAAGAACAAAGTTCGAATCGGATGGACAAAGTTAGTTGTAATTAACAGTTTTTGTATGAAAACACACTTCTGGTGGAACTTCAAATAAAAGAACAAAGTTCGAATCGGATGGACAAAGTTAGTTGTAATTAACAGTTTTTGTATGAAAACACACTTCTGGTGGAACTTCAAATCAAAGAACAAAGTTCGAATCGGATGGACAAAGTTAGTTGTAATTAACAGTTTTTGTATGAATACACACTTCTGGTGGAACTTCAAATCAAAGAACAAAGTTCGAATCGGATGGACAAAGTTAGTTGTAATTAACAGTTTTTGTATGAAAACACACTTCTGGTGGAACTTCAAATCAAAGAACAAAGTTCGAATCGGATGGACAAAGTTAGTTGTAATTAACAGTTTTTGTATGAATACACACTTCTGGTGGAACTTCAAATAAAAGAACAAAGTTCGAATCGGATGGACAAAGTTAGTTGTAATTAACAGTTTTTGTATGAAAACACACTTCTGGTGGAACTTCAAATCAAAGAACAAAGTTCGAATCGGATGGACAAAGTTAGTTGTAATTAACAGTTTTTGTATGAAAACACACTTCTGGTGGAACTTCAAATAAAAGAACAAAGTTCGAATCGGATGGACAAAGTTAGTTGTAATTAACAGTTTTTGTATGAAAACACACTTCTGGTGGAACTTCAAATCAAAGAACAAAGTTCGAATCGGATGGACAAAGTTAGTTGTAATTAACAGTTTTTGTATGAATACACACTTCTGGTGGAACTTCAAATCAAAGAACAAAGTTCGAATCGGATGGACAAAGTTAGTTGTAATTAACAGTTTTTGTATGAAAACACACTTCTGGTGGAACTTCAAATCAAAGAACAAAGTTCGAATCGGATGGACAAAGTTAGTTGTAATTAACAGTTTTTGTATGAAAACACACTTCTGGTGGAACTTCAAATCAAAGAACAAAGTTCGAATCGGATGGACAAAGTTAGTTGTAATTAACAGTTTCTGTATGAATACACACTTCTGGTGGAACTTCAAATAAAAGAACAAAGTTCGAATCGGATGGACAAAGTTAGTTGTAATTAACAGTTTTTGTATGAAAACACACTTCTGGTGGAACTTCAAATCAAAGAACAAAGTTCGAATCGGATGGACAAAGTTAGTTGTAATTAACAGTTTTTGTATGAAAACACACTTCTGGTGGAACTTCAAATCAAAGAACAAAGTTCGAATCGGATGGACAAAGTTAGTTGTAATTAACAGTTTTTGTATGAAAACACACTTCTGGTGGAACTTCATATCAAAGTACAAAGTTCGCATCGGATGGACAAAGTTAGTTGTAATTAACAGTTTTTGTATGAAAACACACTTCTGGTGGAACTTCAAATCAAAGAACAAAGTTCGAATCGGATGGACAAAGTTAGTTGTAATTAACAGTTTTTGTATGAAAACACACTTCTGGTGGAACTTCAAATCAAAGAACAAAGTTCGAATCGGATGGACAAAGTTAGTTGTAATTAACAGTTTTTGTATGAAAACACACTTCTGGTGGAACTTCAAATCAAAGAACAAAGTTCGAATCGGATGGACAAAGTTAGTTGTAATTAACAGTTTTTGTATGAAAACACACTTCTGGTGGAACTTCAAATCAAAGAACAAAGTTCGAATCGGACGGACAAAGTTAGTTGTAATTAACAGTTTTTGTATGAAAACACACTTCTGGTGGAACTTCAAATAAAAGAACAAAGTTCGAATCGGATGGACAAAGTTAGTTGTAATTAACAGTTTTTGTATGAAAACACACTTCTGGTGGAACTTCAAATAAAAGAACAAAGTTCGAATCGGATGGACAAAGTTAGTTGTAATTAACAGTTTTTGTATGAATACACACTTCTGGTGGAACTTCAAATAAAAGAACAAAGTTCGAATCGGATGGACAAAGTTAGTTGTAATTAACAGTTTTTGTATGAAAACACACTTCTGGTGGAACTTCAAATCAAAGAACAAAGTTCGAATCGGATGGACAAAGTTAGTTGTAATTAACAGTTTTTGTATGAAAACACACTTCTGGTGGAACTTCAAATTAAAGAACAAAGTTCGAATCGGATGGACAAAGTTAGTTGTAATTAACAGTTTTTGTATGAAAACACACTTCTGGTGGAACTTCAAATCAAAGAACAAAGTTCGAATCGGATGGACAAAGTTAGTTGTAATTAACAGTTTTTGTATGAAAACACACTTCTGGTGGAACTTCAAATCAAAGAACAAAGTTCGAATCGGATGGACAAAGTTAGTTGTAATTAACAGTTTTTGTATGAAAACACACTTCTGGTGGAACTTCATATCAAAGTACAAAGTTCGCATCGGATGGACAAAGTTAGTTGTAATTAACAGTTTTTGTATGAAAACACACTTCTGGTGGAACTTCAAATCAAAGAACAAAGTTCGAATCGGATGGACAAAGTTAGTTGTAATTAACAGTTTTTGTATGAAAACACACTTCTGGTGGAACTTCAAATCAAAGAACAAAGTTCGAATCGGATGGACAAAGTTAGTTGTAATTAACAGTTTTTGTATGAAAACACACTTCTGGTGGAACTTCAAATCAAAGAACAAAGTTCGAATCGGATGGACAAAGTTAGTTGTAATTAACAGTTTTTGTATGAAAACACACTTCTGGTGGAACTTCATATCAAAGAACAAAGTTCGAATCGGATGGACAAAGTTAGTTGTAATTAACAGTTTTTGTATGAAAACACACTTCTGGTGGAACTTCAAATCAAAGAACAAAGTTCGAATCGGATGGACAAAGTTAGTTGTAATTAACAGTTTTTGTATGAAAACACACTTCTGGTGGAACTTCAAATCAAAGAACAAAGTTCGAATCGGATGGACAAAGTTAGTTGTAATTAACAGTTTTTGTATGAAAACACACTTCTGGTGGAACTTCAAATCAAAGAACAAAGTTCGAATCGGATGGACAAAGTTAGTTGTAATTAACAGTTTTTGTATGAAAACACACTTCTGGTGGAACTTCAAATCAAAGAACAAAGTTCGAATCGGATGGACAAAGTTAGTTGTAATTAACAGTTTTTGTATGAAAACACACTTCTGGTGGAACTTCAAATCAAAGAACAAAGTTCGAATCAGATGGACAAAGTTAGTTGTAATTAACAGTTTTTGTATGAAAACACACTTCTGGTGGAACTTCAAATAAAAGAACAAAGTTCGAATCGGATGGACAAAGTTAGTTGTAATTAACAGTTTTTGTATGAAAACACACTTCTGGTGGAACTTCAAATCAAAGAACAAAGTTCGAATCGGATGGACAAAGTTAGTTGTAATTAACAGTTTTTGTATGAATACACACTTCTGGTGGAACTTCAAATAAAAGAACAAAGTTCGAATCGGATGGACAAAGTTAGTTGTAATTAACAGTTTTTGTATGAAAACACACTTCTGGTGGAACTTCAAATCAAAGAACAAAGTTCGAATCGGATGGACAAAGTTAGTTGTAATTAACAGTTTTTGTATGAAAACACACTTCTGGTGGAACTTCAAATCAAAGAACAAAGTTCGAATCGGATGGACAAAGTTAGTTGTAATTAACAGTTTTTGTATGAAAACACACTTCTGGTGGAACTTCAAATAAAAGAACAAAGTTCGAATCGGATGGACAAAGTTAGTTGTAATTAACAGTTTTTGTATGAAAACACACTTCTGGTGGAACTTCAAATCAAAGAACAAAGTTCGAATCGGATGGACAAAGTTAGTTGTAATTAACAGTTTTTGTATGAAAACACACTTCTGGTGGAACTTCAAATAAAAGAACAAAGTTCGAATCGGATGGACAAAGTTAGTTGTAATTAACAGTTTTTGTATGAAAACACACTTCTGGTGGAACTTCAAATCAAAGAACAAAGTTCGAATCGGATGGACAAAGTTAGTTGTAATTAACAGTTTTTGTATGAAAACACACTTCTGGTGGAACTTCAAATCAAAGAACAAAGTTCGAATCGGATGGACAAAGTTAGTTGTAATTAACAGTTTTTGTATGAAAACACACTTCTGGTGGAACTTCAAATCAAAGAACAAAGTTCGAATCGGATGGACAAAGTTAGTTGTAATTAACAGTTTTTGTATGAAAACACACTTCTGGTGGAACTTCATATCAAAGTACAAAGTTCGCATCGGATGGACAAAGTTAGTTGTAATTAACAGTTTTTGTATGAAAACACACTTCTGGTGGAACTTCAAATCAAAGAACAAAGTTCGAATCGGATGGACAAAGTTAGTTGTAATTAACAGTTTTTGTATGAAAACACACTTCTGGTGGAACTTCAAATCAAAGAACAAAGTTCGAATCGGATGGACAAAGTTAGTTGTAATTAACAGTTTTTGTATGAAAACACACTTCTGGTGGAACTTCATATCAAAGTACAAAGTTCGCATCGGATGGACAAAGTTAGTTGTAATTAACAGTTTTTGTATGAAAACACACTTCTGGTGGAACTTCAAATCAAAGAACAAAGTTCGAATCGGATGGACAAAGTTAGTTGTAATTAACAGTTTTTGTATGAAAACACACTTCTGGTGGAACTTCAAATCAAAGAACAAAGTTCGAATCGGATGGACAAAGTTAGTTGTAATTAACAGTTTTTGTATGAAAACACACTTCTGGTGGAACTTCATATCAAAGTACAAAGTTCGCATCGGATGGACAAAGTTAGTTGTAATTAACAGTTTTTGTATGAAAACACACTTCTGGTGGAACTTCAAATCAAAGAACAAAGTTCGAATCGGATGGACAAAGTTAGTTGTAATTAACAGTTTTTGTATGAAAACACACTTCTGGTGGAACTTCAAATCAAAGAACAAAGTTCGAATCGGATGGACAAAGTTAGTTGTAATTAACAGTTTTTGTATGAAAACACACTTCTGGTGGAACTTCAAATAAAAGAACAAAGTTCGAATCGGATGGACAAAGTTAGTTGTAATTAACAGTTTTTGTATGAAAACACACTTCTGGTGGAACTTCAAATCAAAGAACAAAGTTCGAATCGGATGGACAAAGTTAGTTGTAATTAACAGTTTTTGTATGAAAACACACTTCTGGTGGAACTTCAAATCAAAGAACAAAGTTCGAATCGGATGGACAAAGTTAGTTGTAATTAACAGTTTTTGTATGAAAACACACTTCTGGTGGAACTTCAAATAAAAGAACAAAGTTCGAATCGGATGGACAAAGTTAGTTGTAATTAACAGTTTTTGTATGAAAACACACTTCTGGTGGAACTTCAAATCAAAGAACAAAGTTCGAATCGGATGGACAAAGTTAGTTGTAATTAACAGTTTTTGTATGAAAACACACTTCTGGTGGAACTTCAAATCAAAGAACAAAGTTCGAATCGGATGGACAAAGTTAGTTGTAATTAACAGTTTTTGTATGAAAACACACTTCTGGTGGAACTTCAAATAAAAGAACAAAGTTCGAATCGGATGGACAAAGTTAGTTGTAATTAACAGTTTTTGTATGAAAACACACTTCTGGTGGAACTTCAAATCAAAGAACAAAGTTCGAATCGGATGGACAAAGTTAGTTGTAATTAACAGTTTTTGTATGAAAACACACTTCTGGTGGAACTTCAAATCAAAGAACAAAGTTCGAATCGGATGGACAAAGTTAGTTGTAATTAACAGTTTTTGTATGAAAACACACTTCTGGTGGAACTTCAAATCAAAGAACAAAGTTCGAATCGGATGGACAAAGTTAGTTGTAATTAACAGTTTTTGTATGAAAACACACTTCTGGTGGAACTTCATATCAAAGTACAAAGTTCGCATCGGATGGACAAAGTTAGTTGTAATTAACAGTTTTTGTATGAAAACACACTTCTGGTGGAACTTCAAATAAAAGAACAAAGTTCGAATCGGATGGACAAAGTTAGTTGTAATTAACAGTTTTTGTATGAAAACACACTTCTGGTGGAACTTCAAATCAAAGAACAAAGTTCGAATCGGATGGACAAAGTTAGTTGTAATTAACAGTTTTTGTATGAAAACACACTTCTGGTGGAACTTCAAATCAAAGAACAAAGTTCGAATCGGATGGACAAAGTTAGTTGTAATTAACAGTTTTTGTATGAAAACACACTTCTGGTGGAACTTCATATCAAAGTACAAAGTTCGCATCGGATGGACAAAGTTAGTTGTAATTAACAGTTTTTGTATGAAAACACACTTCTGGTGGAACTTCAAATCAAAGAACAAAGTTCGAATCGGATGGACAAAGTTAGTTGTAATTAACAGTTTTTGTATGAAAACACACTTCTGGTGGAACTTCAAATAAAAGAACAAAGTTCGAATCGGATGGACAAAGTTAGTTGTAATTAACAGTTTTTTTATGAAAACACACTTCTGGTGGAACTTCAAATCAAAGAACAAAGTTCGAATCGGATGGACAAAGTTAGTTGTAATTAACAGTTTTTGTATGAAAACACACTTCTGGTGGAACTTCAAATAAAAGAACAAAGTTCGAATCGGATGGACAAAGTTAGTTGTAATTAACAGTTTTTGTATGAAAACACACTTCTGGTGGAACTTCAAATCAAAGAACAAAGTTCGAATCGGATGGACAAAGTTAGTTGTAATTAACAGTTTTTGTATGAAAACACACTTCTGGTGGAACTTCAAATCAAAGAACAAAGTTCGAATCGGATGGACAAAGTTAGTTGTAATTAACAGTTTTTGTATGAAAACACACTTCTGGTGGAACTTCAAATCAAAGAACAAAGTTCGAATCGGATGGACAAAGTTAGTTGTAATTAACAGTTTTTGTATGAAAACACACTTCTGGTGGAACTTCAAATCAAAGAACAAAGTTCGAATCGGATGGACAAAGTTAGTTGTAATTAACAGTTTTTGTATGAAAACACACTTCTGGTGGAACTTCATATCAAAGTACAAAGTTCGCATCGGATGGACAAAGTTAGTTGTAATTAACAGTTTTTGTATGAAAACACACTTCTGGTGGAACTTCAAATCAAAGAACAAAGTTCGAATCGGATGGACAAAGTTAGTTGTAATTAACAGTTTTTGTATGAAAACACACTTCTGGTGGAACTTCAAATAAAAGAACAAAGTTCGAATCGGATGGACAAAGTTAGTTGTAATTAACAGTTTTTGTATGAAAACACACTTCTGGTGGAACTTCAAATAAAAGAACAAAGTTCGAATCGGATGGACAAAGTTAGTTGTAATTAACAGTTTTTGTATGAAAACACACTTCTGGTGGAACTTCAAATCAAAGAACAAAGTTCGAATCGGATGGACAAAGTTAGTTCTAATTAACAGTTTTTGTATGAAAACACACTTCTGGTGGAACTTCAAATCAAAGAACAAAGTTCGAATCGGATGGACAAAGTTAGTTGTAATTAACAGTTTTTGTATGAAAACACACTTCTGGTGCAACTTCATATCAAAGTACAAAGTTCGCATCGGATGGACAAAGTTAGTTGTAATTAACAGTTTTTGTATGAAAACACACTTCTGGTGGAACTTCAAATCAAAGAACAAAGTTCGAATCGGATGGACAAAGTTAGTTGTAATTAACAGTTTTTGTATGAAAACACACTTCTGGTGGAACTTCATATCAAAGAACAAAGTTCGAATCGGATGGACAAAGTTAGTTGTAATTAACAGTTTTTGTATGAAAACACACTTCTGGTGGAACTTCAAATCAAAGAACAAAGTTCGAATCGGATGGACAAAGTTAGTTGTAATTAACAGTTTTTGTATGAAAACACACTTCTGGTGGAACTTCATATCAAAGTACAAAGTTCGCATCGGATGGACAAAGTTAGTTGTAATTAACAGTTTTTGTATGAAAACACACTTCTGGTGGAACTTCAAATCAAAGAACAAAGTTCGAATCGGATGGACAAAGTTAGTTGTAATTAACAGTTTTTGTATGAAAACACACTTCTGGTGGAACTTCATATCAAAGTACAAAGTTCGCATCGGATGGACAAAGTTAGTTGTAATTAACAGTTTTTGTATGAAAACACACTTCTGGTGGAACTTCAAATCAAAGAACAAAGTTCGAATCGGATGGACAAAGTTAGTTGTAATTAACAGTTTTTGTATGAAAACACACTTCTGGTGGAACTTCAAATCAAAGAACAAAGTTCGAATCGGATGGACAAAGTTAGTTGTAATTAACAGTTTTTGTATGAAAACACACTTCTGGTGGAACTTCAAATCAAAGAACAAAGTTCGAATCGGATGGACAAAGTTAGTTGTAATTAACAGTTTTTGTATGAAAACACACTTCTGGTGGAACTTCAAATCAAAGAACAAAGTTCGAATCGGATGGACAAAGTTAGTTGTAATTAACAGTTTTTGTATGAAAACACACTTCTGGTGGAACTTCAAATCAAAGAACAAAGTTCGAATCGGATGGACAAAGTTAGTTGTAATTAACAGTTTTTGTATGAAAACACACTTCTGGTGGAACTTCAAATCAAAGAACAAAGTTCGAATCGGATGGACAAAGTTAGTTGTAATTAACAGTTTTTGTATGAAAACACACTTCTGGTGGAACTTCAAATCAAAGAACAAAGTTCGAATCGGATGGACAAAGTTAGTTGTAATTAACAGTTTTTGTATGAAAACACACTTCTGGTGGAACTTCATATCAAAGTACAAAGTTCGCATCGGATGGACAAAGTTAGTTGTAATTAACAGTTTTTGTATGAAAACACACTTCTGGTGGAACTTCAAATCAAAGAACAAAGTTCGAATCGGATGGACAAAGTTAGTTGTAATTAACAGTTTTTGTATGAAAACACACTTCTGGTGGAACTTCAAATCAAAGAACAAAGTTCGAATCGGATGGACAAAGTTAGTTGTAATTAACAGTTTTTGTATGAAAACACACTTCTGGTGGAACTTCAAATCAAAGAACAAAGTTCGAATCGGATGGACAAAGTTAGTTGTAATTAACAGTTTTTGTATGAATACACACTTCTGGTGGAACTTCAAATAAAAGAACAAAGTTCGAATCGGATGGACAAAGTTAGTTGTAATTAACAGTTTTTGTATGAAAACACACTTCTGGTGGAACTTCAAATCAAAGAACAAAGTTCGAATCGGATGGACAAAGTTAGTTGTAATTAACAGTTTTTGTATGAAAACACACTTCTGGTGGAACTTCATATCAAAGTACAAAGTTCGCATCGGATGGACAAAGTTAGTTGTAATTAACAGTTTTTGTATGAAAACACACTTCTGGTGGAACTTCAAATCAAAGAACAAAGTTCGAATCGGATGGACAAAGTTAGTTGTAATTAACAGTTTTTGTATGAAAACACACTTCTGGTGGAACTTCAAATCAAAGAACAAAGTTCGAATCGGATGGACAAAGTTAGTTGTAATTAACAGTTTTTGTATGAAAACACACTTCTGGTGGAACTTCAAATCAAAGAACAAAGTTCGAATCGGATGGACAAAGTTAGTTGTAATTAACAGTTTTTGTATGAAAACACACTTCTGGTGGAACTTCATATCAAAGTACAAAGTTCGAATCGGATGGACAAAGTTAGTTGTAATTAACAGTTTTTGTATGAAAACACACTTCTGGTGGAACTTCAAATCAAAGAACAAAGTTCGAATCGGATGGACAAAGTTAGTTGTAATTGACAGTTTTTGTATGAAAACACACTTCTGGTGGAACTTCAAATCAAAGAACAAAGTTCGAATCGGATGGACAAAGTTAGTTGTAATTAACAGTTTTTGTATGAAAACACACTTCTGGTGGAACTTCATATCAAAGAACAAAGTTCGAATCGGATGGACAAAGTTAGTTGTAATTAACAGTTTTTGTATGAAAACACACTTCTGGTGGAACTTCATATCAAAGTACAAAGTTCGCATCGGATGGACAAAGTTAGTTGTAATTAACAGTTTTTGTATGAAAACACACTTCTGGTGGAACTTCAAATCAAAGAACAAAGTTCGAATCGGATGGACAAAGTTAGTTGTAATTAACAGTTTTTGTATGAAAACACACTTCTGGTGGAACTTCAAATCAAAGAACAAAGTTCGAATCGGATGGACAAAGTTAGTTGTAATTAACAGTTTTTGTATGAAAACACACTTCTGGTGGAACTTCAAATCAAAGAACAAAGTTCGAATCGGATGGACAAAGTTAGTTGTAATTAACAGTTTTTGTATGAATACACACTTCTGGTGGAACTTCAAATAAAAGAACAAAGTTCGAATCGGATGGACAAAGTTAGTTGTAATTAACAGTTTTTGTATGAAAACACACTTCTGGTGGAACTTCAAATCAAAGAACAAAGTTCGAATCGGATGGACAAAGTTAGTTGTAATTAACAGTTTTTGTATGAAAACACACTTCTGGTGGAACTTCAAATCAAAGAACAAAGTTCGAATCGGATGGACAAAGTTAGTTGTAATTAACAGTTTTTGTATGAAAACACACTTCTGGTGGAACTTCATATCAAAGTACAAAGTTCGCATCGGATGGACAAAGTTAGTTGTAATTAACAGTTTTTGTATGAAAACACACTTCTGGTGGAACTTCAAATCAAAGAACAAAGTTCGAATCGGATGGACAAAGTTAGTTGTAATTAACAGTTTTTGTATGAAAACACACTTCTGGTGGAACTTCAAATAAAAGAACAAAGTTCGAATCGGATGGACAAAGTTAGTTGTAATTAACAGTTTTTGTATGAAAACACACTTCTGGTGGAACTTCAAATAAAAGAACAAAGTTCGAATCGGATGGACAAAGTTAGTTGTAATTAACAGTTTTTGTATGAAAACACACTTCTGGTGGAACTTCAAATCAAAGAACAAAGTTCGAATCGGATGGACAAAGTTAGTTGTAATTAACAGTTTTTGTATGAAAACACACTTCTGGTGGAACTTCATATCAAAGTACAAAGTTCGCATCGGATGGACAAAGTTAGTTGTAATTAACAGTTTTTGTATGAAAACACACTTCTGGTGGAACTTCAAATCAAAGAACAAAGTTCGAATCGGATGGACAAAGTTAGTTGTAATTAACAGTTTTTGTATGAAAACACACTTCTGGTGGAACTTCAAATCAAAGAACAAAGTTCGAATCGGATGGACAAAGTTAGTTGTAATTGACAGTTTTTGTATGAAAACACACTTCTGGTGGAACTTCATATCAAAGTACAAAGTTCGCATCGGATGGACAAAGTTAGTTGTAATTAACAGTTTTTGTATGAAAACACACTTCTGGTGGAACTTCAAATCAAAGAACAAAGTTCGAATCGGATGGACAAAGTTAGTTGTAATTAACAGTTTTTGTATGAAAACACACTTCTGGTGGAACTTCAAATCAAAGAACAAAGTTCGAATCGGATGGACAAAGTTAGTTGTAATTAACAGTTTTTGTATGAAAACACACTTCTGGTGGAACTTCAAATCAAAGAACAAAGTTCGAATCGGATGGACAAAGTTAGTTGTAATTAACAGTTTTTGTATGAAAACACACTTCTGGTGGAACTTCAAATCAAAGAACAAAGTTCGAATCGGATGGACAAAGTTAGTTGTAATTAACAGTTTTTGTATGAAAACACACTTCTGGTGGAACTTCAAATCAAAGAACAAAGTTCGAATCGGATGGACAAAGTTAGTTGTAATTAACAGTTTTTGTATGAAAACACACTTCTGGTGGAACTTCATATCAAAGTACAAAGTTCGCATCGGATGGACAAAGTTAGTTGTAATTAACAGTTTTTGTATGAAAACACACTTCTGGTGGAACTTCAAATCAAAGAACAAAGTTCGAATCGGATGGACAAAGTTAGTTGTAATTAACAGTTTTTGTATGAAAACACACTTCTGGTGGAACTTCAAATCAAAGAACAAAGTTCGAATCGGATGGACAAAGTTAGTTGTAATTAACAGTTTTTGTATGAAAACACACTTCTGGTGGAACTTCATATCAAAGTACAAAGTTCGCATCGGATGGACAAAGTTAGTTGTAATTAACAGTTTTTGTATGAAAACACACTTCTGGTGGAACTTCAAATCAAAGAACAAAGTTCGAATCGGATGGACAAAGTTAGTTGTAATTAACAGTTTTTGTATGAAAACACACTTCTGGTGGAACTTCAAATCAAAGAACAAAGTTCGAATCGGATGGACAAAGTTAGTTGTAATTAACAGTTTTTGTATGAAAACACACTTCTGGTGGAACTTCAAATCAAAGAACAAAGTTCGAATCGGATGGACAAAGTTAGTTGTAATTAACAGTTTTTGTATGAAAACACACTTCTGGTGGAACTTCATATCAAAGTACAAAGTTCGCATCGGATGGACAAAGTTAGTTGTAATTAACAGTTTTTGTATGAAAACACACTTCTGGTGGAACTTCAAATCAAAGAACAAAGTTCGAATCGGATGGACAAAGTTAGTTGTAATTAACAGTTTTTGTATGAAAACACACTTCTGGTGGAACTTCAAATCAAAGAACAAAGTTCGAATCGGATGGACAAAGTTAGTTGTAATTAACAGTTTTTGTATGAAAACACACTTCTGGTGGAACTTCAAATCAAAGAACAAAGTTCGAATCGGATGGACAAAGTTAGTTGTAATTAACAGTTTTTGTATGAAAACACACTTCTGGTGGAACTTCATATCAAAGTACAAAGTTCGCATCGGATGGACAAAGTTAGTTGTAATTAACAGTTTTTGTATGAAAACACACTTCTGGTGGAACTTCAAATCAAAGAACAAAGTTCGAATCGGATGGACAAAGTTAGTTGTAATTAACAGTTTTTGTATGAAAACACACTTCTGGTGGAACTTCAAATCAAAGAACAAAGTTCGAATCGGATGGACAAAGTTAGTTGTAATTAACAGTTTTTGTATGAAAACACACTTCTGGTGGAACTTCATATCAAAGTACAAAGTTCGCATCGGATGGACAAAGTTAGTTGTAATTAACAGTTTTTGTATGAAAACACACTTCTGGTGGAACTTCAAATCAAAGAACAAAGTTCGAATCGGATGGACAAAGTTAGTTGTAATTAACAGTTTTTGTATGAAAACACACTTCTGGTGGAACTTCAAATAAAAGAACAAAGTTCGAATCGGATGGACAAAGTTAGTTGTAATTAACAGTTTTTGTATGAAAACACACTTCTGGTGGAACTTCAAATCAAAGAACAAAGTTCGAATCGGATGGACAAAGTTAGTTGTAATTAACAGTTTTTGTATGAATACACACTTCTGGTGGAACTTCAAATAAAAGAACAAAGTTCGAATCGGATGGACAAAGTTAGTTGTAATTAACAGTTTTTGTATGAAAACACACTTCTGGTGGAACTTCAAATCAAAGAACAAAGTTCGAATCGGATGGACAAAGTTAGTTGTAATTAACAGTTTTTGTATGAAAACACACTTCTGGTGGAACTTCAAATCAAAGAACAAAGTTCGAATCGGATGGACAAAGTTAGTTGTAATTAACAGTTTTTGTATGAAAACACACTTCTGGTGGAACTTCAAATCAAAGAACAAAGTTCGAATCGGATGGACAAAGTTAGTTGTAATTAACAGTTTTTGTATGAAAACACACTTCTGGTGGAACTTCATATCAAAGTACAAAGTTCGCATCGGATGGACAAAGTTAGTTGTAATTAACAGTTTTTGTATGAAAACACACTTCTGGTGGAACTTCAAATCAAAGAACAAAGTTCGAATCGGATGGACAAAGTTAGTTGTAATTAACAGTTTTTGTATGAAAACACACTTCTGGTGGAACTTCAAATCAAAGAACAAAGTTCGAATCGGATGGACAAAGTTAGTTGTAATTAACAGTTTTTGTATGAAAACACACTTCTGGTGGAACTTCAAATCAAAGAACAAAGTTCGAATCGGATGGACAAAGTTAGTTGTAATTAACAGTTTTTGTATGAAAACACACTTCTGGTGGAACTTCAAATCAAAGAACAAAGTTCGAATCGGATGGACAAAGTTAGTTGTAATTAACAGTTTTTGTATGAAAACACACTTCTGGTGGAACTTCAAATCAAAGAACAAAGTTCGAATCGGATGGACAAAGTTAGTTGTAATTAACAGTTTTTGTATGAAAACACACTTCTGGTGGAACTTCATATCAAAGTACAAAGTTCGCATCGGATGGACAAAGTTAGTTGTAATTAACAGTTTTTGTATGAAAACACACTTCTGGTGGAACTTCATATCAAAGTACAAAGTTCGCATCGGATGGACAAAGTTAGTTGTAATTAACAGTTTTTGTATGAAAACACACTTCTGGTGGAACTTCAAATCAAAGAACAAAGTTCGAATCGGATGGACAAAGTTAGTTGTAATTAACAGTTTTTGTATGAAAACACACTTCTGGTGGAACTTCAAATCAAAGAACAAAGTTCGAATCGGATGGACAAAGTTAGTTGTAATTAACAGTTTTTGTATGAAAACACACTTCTGGTGGAACTTCAAATCAAAGAACAAAGTTCGAATCGGATGGACAAAGTTAGTTGTAATTAACAGTTTTTGTATGAAAACACACTTCTGGTGGAACTTCAAATCAAAGAACAAAGTTCGAATCGGATGGACAAAGTTAGTTGTAATTAACAGTTTTTGTATGAAAACACACTTCTGGTGGAACTTCATATCAAAGTACAAAGTTCGCATCGGATGGACAAAGTTAGTTGTAATTAACAGTTTTTGTATGAAAACACACTTCTGGTGGAACTTCAAATCAAAGAACAAAGTTCGAATCGGATGGACAAAGTTAGTTGTAATTAACAGTTTTTGTATGAAAACACACTTCTGGTGGAACTTCAAATCAAAGAACAAAGTTCGAATCGGATGGACAAAGTTAGTTGTAATTAACAGTTTTTGTATGAAAACACACTTCTGGTGGAACTTCAAATCAAAGAACAAAGTTCGAATCGGATGGACAAAGTTAGTTGTAATTAACAGTTTTTGTATGAAAACACACTTCTGGTGGAACTTCAAATCAAAGAACAAAGTTCGAATCGGATGGACAAAGTTAGTTGTAATTAACAGTTTTTGTATGAAAACACACTTCTGGTGGAACTTCATATCAAAGTACAAAGTTCGCATCGGATGGACAAAGTTAGTTGTAATTAACAGTTTTTGTATGAAAACACACTTCTGGTGGAACTTCAAATCAAAGAACAAAGTTCGAATCGGATGGACAAAGTTAGTTGTAATTAACAGTTTTTGTATGAAAACACACTTCTGGTGGAACTTCAAATCAAAGAACAAAGTTCGAATCGGATGGACAAAGTTAGTTGTAATTAACAGTTTTTGTATGAAAACACACTTCTGGTGGAACTTCATATCAAAGAACAAAGTTCGAATCGGATGGACAAAGTTAGTTGTAATTAACAGTTTTTGTATGAAAACACACTTCTGGTGGAACTTCAAATCAAAGAACAAAGTTCGAATCGGATGGACAAAGTTAGTTGTAATTAACAGTTTTTGTATGAAAACACACTTCTGGTGGAACTTCAAATCAAAGAACAAAGTTCGAATCGGATGGACAAAGTTAGTTGTAATTAACAGTTTTTGTATGAAAACACACTTCTGGTGGAACTTCATATCAAAGTACAAAGTTCGCATCGGATGGACAAAGTTAGTTGTAATTAACAGTTTTTGTATGAAAACACACTTCTGGTGGAACTTCAAATCAAAGAACAAAGTTCGAATCGGATGGACAAAGTTAGTTGTAATTAACAGTTTTTGTATGAAAACACACTTCTGGTGGAACTTCAAATCAAAGAACAAAGTTCGAATCGGATGGACAAAGTTAGTTGTAATTAACAGTTTTTGTATGAAAACACACTTCTGGTGGAACTTCAAATCAAAGAACAAAGTTCGAATCGGATGGACAAAGTTAGTTGTAATTAACAGTTTTTGTATGAAAACACACTTCTGGTGGAACTTCAAATCAAAGAACAAAGTTCGAATCGGATGGACAAAGTTAGTTGTAATTAACAGTTTTTGTATGAAAACACACTTCTGGTGGAACTTCAAATCAAAGAACAAAGTTCGAATCGGATGGACAAAGTTAGTTGTAATTAACAGTTTTTGTATGAAAACACACTTCTGGTGGAACTTCATATCAAAGTACAAAGTTCGCATCGGATGGACAAAGTTACTTGTAATTAACAGTTTTTGTATGAAAACACACTTCTGGTGGAACTTCAAATCAAAGAACAAAGTTCGAATCGGATGGACAAAGTTAGTTGTAATTAACAGTTTTTGTATGAAAACACACTTCTGGTGGAACTTCAAATCAAAGAACAAAGTTCGAATCGGATGGACAAAGTTAGTTGTAATTAACAGTTTTTGTATGAAAACACACTTCTGGTGGAACTTCATATCAAAGTACAAAGTTCGCATCGGATGGACAAAGTTAGTTGTAATTAACAGTTTTTGTATGAAAACACACTTCTGGTGGAACTTCAAATCAAAGAACAAAGTTCGAATCGGATGGACAAAGTTAGTTGTAATTAACAGTTTTTGTATGAAAACACACTTCTGGTGGAACTTCAAATCAAAGAACAAAGTTCGAATCGGATGGACAAAGTTAGTTGTAATTAACAGTTTTTGTATGAAAACACACTTCTGGTGGAACTTCAAATCAAAGAACAAAGTTCGAATCGGATGGACAAAGTTAGTTGTAATTAACAGTTTTTGTATGAAAACACACTTCTGGTGGAACTTCAAATCAAAGAACAAAGTTCGAATCGGATGGACAAAGTTAGTTGTAATTAACAGTTTTTGTATGAAAACACACTTCTGGTGGAACTTCAAATAAAAGAACAAAGTTCGAATCGGATGGACAAAGTTAGTTGTAATTAACAGTTTTTGTATGAAAACACACTTCTGGTGGAACTTCAAATCAAAGAACAAAGTTCGAATCGGATGGACAAAGTTAGTTGTAATTAACAGTTTTTGTATGAAAACAAACTTCTGGTGGAACTTCAAATCAAAGAACAAAGTTCGAATGGGATGGACAAAGTTAGTTGTAATTAACAGTTTTTGTATGAAAACACACTTCTGGTGGAACTTCAAATAAAAGAACAAAGTTCGAATCGGATGGACAAAGTTAGTTGTAATTAACAGTTTTTGTATGAAAACACACTTCTGGTGGAACTTCAAATAAAAGAACAAAGTTCGAATCGGATGGACAAAGTTAGTTGTAATTAACAGTTTTTGTATGAAAACACACTTCTGGTGGAACTTCAAATCATAGAACAAAGTTCGAATCGGATGGACAAAGTTAGTTGTAATTAACAGTTTTTGTATGAAAACACACTTCTGGTGGAACTTCAAATCAAAGAACAAAGTTCGAATCGGATGGACAAAGTTAGTTGTAATTAACAGTTTTTGTATGAAAACACACTTCTGGTGGAACTTCAAATCAAAGAACAAAGTTCGAATCGGATGGACAAAGTTAGTTGTAATTAACAGTTTTTGTATGAAAACACACTTCTGGTGGAACTTCAAATAAAAGAACAAAGTTCGAATCGGATGGACAAAGTTAGTTGTAATTAACAGTTTTTGTATGAAAACACACTTCTGGTGGAACTTCAAATCAAAGAACAAAGTTCGAATCGGATGGACAAAGTTAGTTGTAATTAACAGTTTTTGTATGAATACACACTTCTGGTGGAACTTCAAATAAAAGAACAAAGTTCGAATCGGATGGACAAAGTTAGTTGTAATTAACAGTTTTTGTATGAAAACACACTTCTGGTGGAACTTCAAATAAAAGAACAAAGTTCGAATCGGATGGACAAAGTTAGTTGTAATTAACAGTTTTTGTATGAAAACACACTTCTGGTGGAACTTCAAAT
The DNA here is from genome assembly GCF_943734755.1 of Anopheles moucheti. Classification (NCBI taxonomy): domain Eukaryota; kingdom Metazoa; phylum Arthropoda; class Insecta; order Diptera; family Culicidae; genus Anopheles; species Anopheles moucheti. The sequence goes on from NW_026453717.1 coordinate 26,628, forward strand.
CAAAGAACAAAGTTCGAATCGGATGGACAAAGTTAGTTGTAATTAACAGTTTTTGTATGAATACACACTTCTGGTGGAACTTCAAATAAAAGAACAAAGTTCGAATCGGATGGACAAAGTTAGTTGTAATTAACAGTTTTTGTATGAAAACACACTTCTGGTGGAACTTCAAATCAAAGAACAAAGTTCGAATCGGATGGACAAAGTTAGTTGTAATTAACAGTTTTTGTATGAAAACACACTTCTGGTGGAACTTCAAATCAAAGAACAAAGTTTGAATCGGATGGACAAAGTTAGTTGTAATTAACAGTTTTTGTATGAAAACACACTTCTGGTGGAACTTCAAATAAAAGAACAAAGTTCGAATCGGATGGACAAAGTTAGTTGTAATTAACAGTTTTTGTATGAAAACACACTTCTGGTGGAACTTCAAATCAAAGAACAAAGTTCGAATCGGATGGACAAAGTTAGTTGTAATTAACAGTTTTTGTATGAAAACACACTTCTGGTGGAACTTCAAATCAAAGAACAAAGTTCGAATCGGATGGACAAAGTTAGTTGTAATTAACAGTTTTTGTATGAATACACACTTCTGGTGGAACTTCAAATAAAAGAACAAAGTTCGAATCGGATGGACAAAGTTAGTTGTAATTAACAGTTTTTGTATGAAAACACACTTCTGGTGGAACTTCAAATCAAAGAACAAAGTTCGAATCGGATGGACAAAGTTAGTTGTAATTAACAGTTTTTGTATGAAAACACACTTCTGGTGGAACTTCAAATCAAAGAACAAAGTTCGAATCGGATGGACAAAGTTAGTTGTAATTAACAGTTTTTGTATGAATACACACTTCTGGTGGAACTTCAAATAAAAGAACAAAGTTCGAATCGGATGGACAAAGTTAGTTGTAATTAACAGTTTTTGTATGAAAACACACTTCTGGTGGAACTTCAAATCAAAGAACAAAGTTCGAATCGGATGGACAAAGTTAGTTGTAATTAACAGTTTTTGTATGAAAACACACTTCTGGTGGAACTTCAAATCAAAGAACAAAGTTTGAATCGGATGGACAAAGTTAGTTGTAATTAACAGTTTTTGTATGAAAACACACTTCTGGTGGAACTTCAAATCAAAGAACAAAGTTTGAATCGGATGGACAAAGTTAGTTGTAATTAACAGTTTTTGTATGAAAACACACTTCTGGTGGAACTTCAAATCAAAGAACAAAGTTCGAATCGGATGGACAAAGTTAGTTGTAATTAACAGTTTTTGTATGAAAACACACTTCTGGTGGAACTTCAAATCAAAGAACAAAGTTTGAATCGGATGGACAAAGTTAGTTGTAATTAACAGTTTTTGTATGAAAACACACTTCTGGTGGAACTTCAAATCAAAAAACAAAGTTTGAATCGGATGGACAAAGTTAGTTGTAATTAACAGTTTTTGTATGAATACACACTTCTGGTGGAACTTCAAATAAAAGAACAAAGTTCGAATCGGATGGACAAAGTTAGTTGTAATTAACAGTTTTTGTATGAAAACACACTTCTGGTGGAACTTCAAATCAAAGAACAAAGTTCGAATCGGATGGACAAAGTTAGTTGTAATTAACAGTTTTTGTATGAAAACACACTTCTGGTGGAACTTCAAATCAAAGAACAAAGTTCGAATCGGATGGACAAAGTTAGTTGTAATTAACAGTTTTTGTATGAAAACACACTTCTGGTGGAACTTCAAATCAAAGAACAAAGTTCGAATCGGATGGACAAAGTTAGTTGTAATTAACAGTTTTTGTATGAATACACACTTCTGGTGGAACTTCAAATAAAAGAACAAAGTTCGAATCGGATGGACAAAGTTAGTTGTAATTAACAGTTTTTGTATGAAAACACACTTCTGGTGGAACTTCAAATCAAAGAACAAAGTTCGAATCGGATGGACAAAGTTAGTTGTAATTAACAGTTTTTGTATGAAAACACACTTCTGGTGGAACTTCAAATCAAAGAACAAAGTTTGAATCGGATGGACAAAGTTAGTTGTAATTAACAGTTTTTGTATGAAAACACACTTCTGGTGGAACTTCAAATCAAAGAACAAAGTTCGAATCGGATGGACAAAGTTAGTTGTAATTAACAGTTTTTGTATGAAAACACACTTCTGGTGGAACTTCAAATCAAAGAACAAAGTTCGAATCGGATGGACAAAGTTAGTTGTAATTAACAGTTTTTGTATGAAAACACACTTCTGGTGGAACTTCAAATCAAAGAACAAAGTTTGAATCGGATGGACAAAGTTAGTTGTAATTAACAGTTTTTGTATGAAAACACACTTCTGGTGGAACTTCAAATAAAAGAACAAAGTTCGAATCGGATGGACAAAGTTAGTTGTAATTAACAGTTTTTGTATGAAAACACACTTCTGGTGGAACTTCAAATCAAAGAACAAAGTTCGAATCGGATGGACAAAGTTAGTTGTAATTAACAGTTTTTGTATGAAAACACACTTCTGGTGGAACTTCAAATCAAAGAACAAAGTTCGAATCGGATGGACAAAGTTAGTTGTAATTAACAGTTTTTGTATGAATACACACTTCTGGTGGAACTTCAAATAAAAGAACAAAGTTCGAATCGGATGGACAAAGTTAGTTGTAATTAACAGTTTTTGTATGAAAACACACTTCTGGTGGAACTTCAAATAAAAGAACAAAGTTCGAATCGGATGGACAAAGTTAGTTGTAATTAACAGTTTTTGTATGAAAACACACTTCTGGTGGAACTTCAAATCAAAGAACAAAGTTCGAATCGGATGGACAAAGTTAGTTGTAATTAACAGTTTTTGTATGAATACACACTTCTGGTGGAACTTCAAATAAAAGAACAAAGTTCGAATCGGATGGACAAAGTTAGTTGTAATTAACAGTTTTTGTATGAAAACACACTTCTGGTGGAACTTCAAATCAAAGAACAAAGTTCGAATCGGATGGACAAAGTTAGTTGTAATTAACAGTTTTTGTATGAAAACACACTTCTGGTGGAACTTCAAATCAAAGAACAAAGTTTGAATCGGATGGACAAAGTTAGTTGTAATTAACAGTTTTTGTATGAAAACACACTTCTGGTGGAACTTCAAATCAAAGAACAAAGTTCGAATCGGATGGACAAAGTTAGTTGTAATTAACAGTTTTTGTATGAAAACACACTTCTGGTGGAACTTCATATCAAAGTACAAAGTTCGCATCGGATGGACAAAGTTAGTTGTAATTAACAGTTTTTGTATGAAAACACACTTCTGGTGGAACTTCAAATCAAAGAACAAAGTTCGAATCGGATGGACAAAGTTAGTTGTAATTAACAGTTTTTGTATGAAAACACACTTCTGGTGGAACTTCAAATCAAAGAACAAAGTTCGAATCGGATGGACAAAGTTAGTTGTAATTAACAGTTTTTGTATGAAAACACACTTCTGGTGGAACTTCATATCAAAGTACAAAGTTCGCATCGGATGGACAAAGTTAGTTGTAATTAACAGTTTTTGTATGAAAACACACTTCTGGTGGAACTTCAAATCAAAGAACAAAGTTCGAATCGGATGGACAAAGTTAGTTGTAATTAACAGTTTTTGTATGAAAACACACTTCTGGTGGAACTTCAAATCAAAGAACAAAGTTCGAATCGGATGGACAAAGTTAGTTGTAATTAACAGTTTTTGTATGAAAACACACTTCTGGTGGAACTTCAAATCAAAGAACAAAGTTCGAATCGGATGGACAAAGTTAGTTGTAATTAACAGTTTTTGTATGAAAACACACTTCTGGTGGAACTTCAAATCAAAGAACAAAGTTCGAATCGGATGGACAAAGTTAGTTGTAATTAACAGTTTTTGTATGAAAACACACTTCTGGTGGAACTTCATATCAAAGTACAAAGTTCGCATCGGATGGACAAAGTTAGTTGTAATTAACAGTTTTTGTATGAAAACACACTTCTGGTGGAACTTCAAATCAACGAACAAAGTTCGAATCGGATGGACAAAGTTAGTTGTAATTAACAGTTTTTGTATGAAAACACACTTCTGGTGGAACTTCAAATCAAAGAACAAAGTTCGAATCGGATGGACAAAGTTAGTTGTAATTAACAGTTTTTGTATGAAAACACACTTCTGGTGGAACTTCATATCAAAGTACAAAGTTCGCATCGGATGGACAAAGTTAGTTGTAATTAACAGTTTTTGTATGAAAACACACTTCTGGTGGAACTTCAAATCAAAGAACAAAGTTCGAATCGGATGGACAAAGTTAGTTGTAATTAACAGTTTTTGTATGAAAACACACTTCTGGTGGAACTTCAAATCAAAGAACAAAGTTCGAATCGGATGGACAAAGTTAGTTGTAATTAACAGTTTTTGTATGAAAACACACTTCTGGTGGAACTTCAAATCAAAGAACAAAGTTCGAATCGGATGGACAAAGTTAGTTGTAATTAACAGTTTTTGTATGAAAACACACTTCTGGTGGAACTTCAAATCAAAGAACAAAGTTCGAATCGGATGGACAAAGTTAGTTGTAATTAACAGTTTTTGTATGAAAACACACTTCTGGTGGAACTTCAAATAAAAGAACAAAGTTCGAATCGGATGGACAAAGTTAGTTGTAATTAACAGTTTTTGTATGAAAACACACTTCTGGTGGAACTTCAAATCAAAGAACAAAGTTCGAATCGGATGGACAAAGTTAGTTGTAATTAACAGTTTTTGTATGAAAACACACTTCTGGTGGAACTTCAAATCAAAGAACAAAGTTCGAATCGGATGGACAAAGTTAGTTGTAATTAACAGTTTTTGTATGAAAACACACTTCTGGTGGAACTTCAAATAAAAGAACAAAGTTCGAATCGGATGGACAAAGTTAGTTGTAATTAACAGTTTTTGTATGAAAACACACTTCTGGTGGAACTTCAAATCAAAGAACAAAGTTCGAATCGGATGGACAAAGTTAGTTGTAATTAACAGTTTTTGTATGAAAACACACTTCTGGTGGAACTTCAAATCAAAGAACAAAGTTCGAATCGGATGGACAAAGTTAGTTGTAATTAACAGTTTTTGTATGAAAACACACTTCTGGTGGAACTTCAAATCAAAGAACAAAGTTCGAATCGGATGGACAAAGTTAGTTGTAATTAACAGTTTTTGTATGAAAACACACTTCTGGTGGAACTTCAAATCAAAGAACAAAGTTCGAATCGGATGGACAAAGTTAGTTGTAATTAACAGTTTTTGTATGAAAACACACTTCTGGTGGAACTTCATATCAAAGTACAAAGTTCGCATCGGATGGACAAAGTTAGTTGTAATTAACAGTTTTTGTATGAAAACACACTTCTGGTGGAACTTCAAATCAAAGAACAAAGTTCGAATCGGATGGACAAAGTTAGTTGTAATTAACAGTTTTTGTATGAAAACACACTTCTGGTGGAACTTCAAATCAAAGAACAAAGTTCGAATCGGATGGACAAAGTTAGTTGTAATTAACAGTTTTTGTATGAAAACACACTTCTGGTGGAACTTCAAATCAAAGTACAAAGTTCGCATCGGATGGACAAAGTTAGTTGTAATTAACAGTTTTTGTATGAAAACACACTTCTGGTGGAACTTCAAATCAAAGAACAAAGTTCGAATCGGATGGACAAAGTTAGTTGTAATTAACAGTTTTTGTATGAAAACACACTTCTGGTGGAACTTCAAATCAAAGAACAAAGTTCGAATCGGATGGACAAAGTTAGTTGTAATTAACAGTTTTTGTATGAAAACACACTTCTGGTGGAACTTCAAATCAAAGAACAAAGTTCGAATCGGATGGACAAAGTTAGTTGTAATTAACAGTTTTTGTATGAAAACACACTTCTGGTGGAACTTCAAATCAAAGAACAAAGTTCGAATCGGATGGACAAAGTTAGTTGTAATTAACAGTTTTTGTATGAAAACACACTTCTGGTGGAACTTCAAATCAAAGAACAAAGTTCGAATCGGATGGACAAAGTTAGTTGTAATTAACAGTTTTTGTATGAAAACACACTTCTGGTGGAACTTCATATCAAAGTACAAAGTTCGCATCGGATGGACAAAGTTAGTTGTAATTAACAGTTTTTGTATGAAAACACACTTCTGGTGGAACTTCAAATCAAAGAACAAAGTTCGAATCGGATGGACAAAGTTAGTTGTAATTAACAGTTTTTGTATGAAAACACACTTCTGGTGGAACTTCAAATCAAAGAACGAAGTTCGAATCGGATGGACAAAGTTAGTTGTAATTAACAGTTTTTGTATGAAAACACACTTCTGGTGGAACTTCAAATCAAAGAACAAAGTTCGAATCGGATGGACAAAGTTAGTTGTAATTAACAGTTTTTGTATGAAAACACACTTCTGGTGGAACTTCAAATCAAAGAACAAAGTTCGAATCGGATGGACAAAGTTAGTTGTAATTAACAGTTTTTGTATGAAAACACACTTCTGGTGGAACTTCATATCAAAGTACAAAGTTCGCATCGGATGGACAAAGTTAGTTGTAATTAACAGTTTTTGTATGAAAACACACTTCTGGTGGAACTTCAAATCAAAGAACAAAGTTCGAATCGGATGGACAAAGTTAGTTGTAATTAACAGTTTTTGTATGAAAACACACTTCTGGTGGAACTTCAAATCAAAGAACAAAGTTCGAATCGGATGGACAAAGTTAGTTGTAATTAACAGTTTTTGTATGAAAACACACTTCTGGTGGAACTTCAAATCAAAGAACAAAGTTCGAATCGGATGGACAAAGTTAGTTGTAATTAACAGTTTTTGTATGAAAACACACTTCTGGTGGAACTTCAAATCAAAGAACAAAGTTCGAATCGGATGGACAAAGTTAGTTGTAATTAACAGTTTTTGTATGAAAACACACTTCTGGTGGAACTTCATATCAAAGTACAAAGTTCGCATCGGATGGACAAAGTTAGTTGTAATTAACAGTTTTTGTATGAAAACACACTTCTGGTGGAACTTCAAATCAAAGAACAAAGTTCGAATCGGATGGACAAAGTTAGTTGTAATTAACAGTTTTTGTATGAAAACACACTTCTGGTGGAACTTCAAATCAAAGAACAAAGTTCGAATCGGATGGACAAAGTTAGTTGTAATTAACAGTTTTTGTATGAAAACTCACTTCTGGTAGAACTTCATATCAAAGTACAAAGTTCGTTTTGGTTGGACAAAGTTAGTTGTAATTAACAGTTTTTGTATGAAAACACACTTCTGGTGGAACTTCAAATCAAAGAACAAAGTTCGAATCGGATGGACAAAGTTAGTTGTAATTAACAGTTTTTGTATGAAAACACACTTCTGGTGGAACTTCAAATCAAAGAACAAAGTTCGAATCGGATGGACAAAGTTAGTTGTAATTAACAGTTTTTGTATGAAAACACACTTCTGGTGGAACTTCAAATCAAAGAACAAAGTTCGAATCGGATGGACAAAGTTAGTTGTAATTAACAGTTTTTGTATGAAAACACACTTCTGGTGGAACTTCATATCAAAGTACAAAGTTCGCATCGGATGGACAAAGTTAGTTGTAATTAACAGTTTTTGTATGAAAACACACTTCTGGTGGAACTTCATATCAAAGTACAAAGTTCGAATCGGATGGACAAAGTTAGTTGTAATTAACAGTTTTTGTATGAAAACACACTTCTGGTGCAACTTCATATCAAAGTACAAAGTTCGCATCGGATGGACAAAGTTAGTTGTAATTAACAGTTTTTGTATGAAAACACACTTCTGGTGGAACTTCAAATAAAAGAACAAAGTTCGAATCGGATGGACAAAGTTAGTTGTAATTAACAGTTTTTGTATGAAAACACACTTCTGGTGGAACTTCAAATCAAAGAACAAAGTTCGAATCGGATGGACAAAGTTAGTTGTAATTAACAGTTTTTGTATGAAAACACACTTCTGGTGGAACTTCAAATCAAAGAACAAAGTTCGAATCGGATGGACAAAGTTAGTTGTAATTAACAGTTTTTGTATGAAAACACACTTCTGGTGGAACTTCAAATCAAAGAACAAAGTTCGAATCGGATGGACAAAGTTAGTTGTAATTAACAGTTTTTGTATGAAAACACACTTCTGGTGGAACTTCAAATCAAAGAACAAAGTTCGAATCGGATGGACAAAGTTAGTTGTAATTCACAGTTTTTGTATGAAAACACACTTCTGGTGGAACTTCAAATCAAAGAACAAAGTTCGAATCGGATGGACAAAGTTAGTTGTAATTAACAGTTTTTGTATGAAAACACACTTCTGGTGGAACTTCAAATCAAAGAACAAAGTTCGAATCGGATGGACAAAGTTAGTTGTAATTAACAGTTTTTGTATGAAAACACACTTCTGGTGGAACTTCAAATCAAAGAACAAAGTTCGAATCGGATGGACAAAGTTAGTTGTAATTAACAGTTTTTGTATGAAAACACACTTCTGGTGGAACTTCAAATCAAAGAACAAAGTTCGAATCGGATGGACAAAGTTAGTTGTAATTAACAGTTTTTGTATGAAAACACACTTCTGGTGGAACTTCATATCAAAGTACAAAGTTCGCATCGGATGGACAAAGTTAGTTGTAATTAACAGTTTTTGTATGAAAACACACTTCTGGTGGAACTTCAAATCAAAGAACAAAGTTCGAATCGGATGGACAAAGTTAGTTGTAATTAACAGTTTTTGTATGAAAACACACTTCTGGTGGAACTTCAAATCAAAGAACAAAGTTCGAATCGGATTGACAAAGTTAGTTGTAATTAACAGTTTTTGTATGAAAACACACTTCTGGTGGAACTTCAAATCAAAGAACAAAGTTCGAATCGGATGGACAAAGTTAGTTGTAATTAACAGTTTTTGTATGAAAACACACTTCTGGTGGAACTTCAAATCAAAGAACAAAGTTCGAATCGGATGGACAAAGTTAGTTGTAATTAACAGTTTTTGTATGAAAACACACTTCTGGTGGAACTTCAAATCAAAGAACAAAGTTCGAATCGGATGGACAAAGTTAGTTGTAATTAACAGTTTTTGTATGAAAACACACTTCTGGTGGAACTTCAAATCAAAGAACAAAGTTCGAATCGGATGGACAAAGTTAGTTGTAATTAACAGTTTTTGTATGAAAACACACTTCTGGTGGAACTTCAAATCAAAGAACAAAGTTCGAATCGGATGGACAAAGTTAGTTGTAATTAACAGTTTTTGTATGAAAACACACTTCTGGTGGAACTTCAAATCAAAGAACAAAGTTCGAATCGGATGGACAAAGTTAGTTGTAATTAACAGTTTTTGTATGAAAACACACTTCTGGTGGAACTTCAAATCAAAGAACAAAGTTCGAATCGGATGGACAAAGTTAGTTGTAATTAACAGTTTTTGTATGAAAACACACTTCTGGTGGAACTTCAAATCAAAGAACAAAGTTCGAATCGGATGGACAAAGTTAGTTGTAATTAACAGTTTTTGTATGAAAACACACTTCTGGTGGAACTTCAAATCAAAGAACAAAGTTCGAATCGGATGGACAAAGTTAGTTGTAATTAACAGTTTTTGTATGAAAACACACTTCTGGTGGAACTTCAAATCAAAGAACAAAGTTCGAATGGGATGGACAAAGTTAGTTGTAATTAACAGTTTTTGTATGAAAACACACTTCTGGTGGAACTTCAAATCAAAGAACAAAGTTCGAATCGGATGGACAAAGTTAGTTGTAATTAACAGTTTTTGTATGAAAACACACTTCTGGTGGAACTTCAAATCAAAGAACAAAGTTCGAATCGGATGGACAAAGTTAGTTGTAATTAACAGTTTTTGTATGAAAACACACTTCTGGTGGAACTTCAAATCAAAGAACAAAGTTCGAATCGGATGGACAAAGTTAGTTGTAATTAACAGTTTTTGTATGAAAACACACTTCTGGTGGAACTTCAAATCAAAGAACAAAGTTCGAATCGGATGGACAAAGTTAGTTGTAATTAACAGTTTTTGTATGAAAACACACTTCTGGTGGAACTTCATATCAAAGTACAAAGTTCGCATCGGATGGACAAAGTTAGTTGTAATTAACAGTTTTTGTATGAAAACACACTTCTGGTGGAACTTCAAATCAAAGAACAAAGTTCGAATCGGATGGACAAAGTTAGTTGTAATTAACAGTTTTTGTATGAAAACACACTTCTGGTGGAACTTCAAATCAAAGAACAAAGTTCGAATCGGATGGACAAAGTTAGTTGTAATTAACAGTTTTTGTATGAAAACACACTTCTGGTGGAACTTCAAATCAAAGAACAAAGTTCGAATCGGATGGACAAAGTTAGTTGTAATTAACAGTTTTTGTATGAAAACACACTTCTGGTGGAACTTCAAATCAAAGAACAAAGTTCGAATCGGATGGACAAAGTTATTTGTAATTAACAGTTTTTGTATGAAAACACACTTCTGGTGGAACTTCAAATCAAAGAACAAAGTTCGAATCGGATGGACAAAGTTAGTTGTAATTAACAGTTTTTGTATGAAAACACACTTCTGGTGGAACTTCATATCAAAGTACAAAGTTCGCATCGGATGGACAAAGTTAGTTGTAATTAACAGTTTTTGTATGAAAACACACTTCTGGTGGAACTTCAAATCAAAGAACAAAGTTCGAATCGGATGGACAAAGTTAGTTGTAATTAACAGTTTTTGTATGAAAACACACTTCTGGTGGAACTTCATATCAAAGTACAAAGTTCGCATCGGATGAACAAAGTTAGTTGTAATTAACAGTTTTTGTATGAAAACACACTTCTGGTGGAACTTCAAATCAAAGAACAAAGTTCGAATCGGATGGACAAAGTTAGTTGTAATTAACAGTTTTTGTATGAAAACACACTTCTGGTGGAACTTCAAATCAAAGAACAAAGTTCGAATCGGATGGACAAAGTGAGTTGTAATTAACAGTTTTTGTATGAAAACACACTTCTGGTGGAACTTCAAATCAAAGAACAAAGTTCGAATCGGATGGACAAAGTTAGTTGTAATTAACAGTTTTTGTATGAAAACACACTTCTGGTGCAACTTCATATCAAAGTACAAAGTTCGCATCGGATGGACAAAGTTAGTTGTAATTAACAGTTTTTGTATGAAAACACACTTCTGGTGGAACTTCAAATCAAAGAACAAAGTTCGAATCGGATGGACAAAGTTAGTTGTAATTAACAGTTTTTGTATGAAAACACACTTCTGGTGGAACTTCAAATCAAAGAACAAAGTTCGAATCGGATGGACAAAGTAAGTTGTAATTAACAGTTTTTGTATGAAAACACACTTCTGGTGGAACTTCAAATCAAAGAACAAAGTTCGAATCGGATGGACAAAGTTAGTTGTAATTAACAGTTTTTGTATGAAAACACACTTCTGGTGGAACTTCAAATCAAAGAACAAAGTTCGAATCGGATGGACAAAGTTAGTTGTAATTAACAGTTTTTGTATGAAAACACACTTCTGGTGGAACTTCAAATCAAAGAACAAAGTTCGAATCGGATGGACAAAGTTAGTTGTAATTAACAGTTTTTGTATGAAAACACACTTCTGGTGGAACTTCAAATCAAAGAACAAAGATCGAATCGGATGGACAAAGTTAGTTGTAATTAACAGTTTTTGTATGAAAACACACTTCTGGTGCAACTTCATATCAAAGAACAAAGTTCGAATCGGATGGACAAAGTTAGTTGTAATTAACAGTTTTTGTATGAAAACACACTTCTGGTGGAACTTCATATCAACGAACAAAGTTCGAATCGGATGGACAAAGTTAGTTGTAATTAACAGTTTTTGTATGAAAACACACTTCTGGTGGAACTTCATATCAAAGAACAAAGATCGAATCGGATGGACAAAGTTAAATGTAATTAACAGTTTTTGTATGAAAACACACTTCTGGTGGAACTTCATATCAAAGAACAAAGATCGAATCGGATGGACAAAGTTAGTTGTAATTAACAGTTTTTGTATGAAAACACACTTCTGGTGGAACTTCAAATCAAAGAACAAAGTTCGAATCGGATGGACAAAGTTAGTTGTAATTAACAGTTTTTGTATGAAAACACACTTCTGGTGGAACTTCATATCAACGAACAAAGTTCGAATCGGATGGACAAAGTTAGTTGTAATTAACAGTTTTTGTATGAAAACACACTTCTGGTGGAACTTCATATCAAAGAACAAAGATCGAATCGGATGGACAAAGTTAAATGTAATTAACAGTTTTTGTATGAAAACACACTTCTGGTGGAACTTCATATCAACGAACAAAGTTCGAATCGGATGGACAAAGTTAAATGTAATTAACAGTTTTTGTATGAAAACACACTTCTAGTGGAATTTCATATTAACGAACAAAGTTCGTTTTGGATGGACAAAGTTAGTTGTAATTAACAGTTTTTGTATGAAAACACACTTCTGGTGGAACTTCAAATCAAAGAACAAATTTCGAATCGGATGGACAAAGTTAGTTGTAATTAACAGTTTTTGTATGAAAACACACTTCTGGTGGAACTTCGTATCAAACAACAAAGTTCGAATCGGATGGACAAAGTTAGTTGTAATTAACAGTTTTTGTATGAAAACACACTTCTGGTGGAACTTCATATCAAAGAACAAAGATCGAATCGGATGGACAAAGTTAAATGTAATTAACAGTTTTTGTATGAAAACACACTTCTGGTGGAACTTCATATCAACGAACAAAGTTCGAATCGGATGGACAAAGTTAAATGTAATTAACAGTTTTTGTATGAAAACACACTTCTAGTGGAATTTCATATTAACGAACAAAGTTCGTTTTGGATGGACAAAGTTAGTTGTAATTAACAGTTTTTGTATGAAAACACACTTCTGGTGGAACTTCATATCAACGAACAAAGTTCGAATCGGATGGACAAAGTTAGTTGTAATTAACAGTTTTTGTATGAAAACACACTTCTGGTGGAACTTCATATCAACGAACAAAGTTCGAATCGGATGGACAAAGTTAGTTGTAATTAACAGTTTTTGTATGAAAACACACTTCTAGTGGAACTTCATATCAACGAACAAAGTTCGAATCGGATGGACAAAGTTAGTTGTAATTAACAGTTTTTGTATGAAAACACACTTCTGGTGGAACTTCATATCAACGAACAAAGTTCGAATCGGATGGACAAAGTTAGTTGTAATTAACAGTTTTTGTATGAAAACACACTTCTGGTGGAACTTCATATCAACGAACAAAGTTCGAATCGGATGGACAAAGTTAATTGTAATTTACAGTTTTTGTATGAAAACACACTTCTGGTGGAACTTCATATCAACGAACAAAGTTCGAATCGGATGGACAAAGTTAGTTGTAATTAACAGTTTTTGTATGAAAACACACTTCTGGTGGAACTTCATATCAACGAACAAAGTTCGAATCGGATGGACAAAGTTAGTTGTAATTAACAGTTTTTGTATGAAAACACACTTCTGGTGGAACTTCATATCAACGAACAAAGTTCGAATCGGATGGACAAAGTTAGTTGTAATTAACAGTTTTTGTATGAAAACACACTTCTGGTGGAACTTCATATCAACGAACAAAGTTCGAATCGGATGGACAAAGTTAGTTGTAATTAACAGTTTTTGTATGAAAACACACTTCTGGTGGAACTTCATATCAACGAACAAAGTTCGAATCGGATGGACAAAGTTAGTTGTAATTAACAGTTTTTGTATGAAAACACACTTCTGGTGGAACTTCATATCAACGAACAAAGTTCGAATCGGATGGACAAAGTTAGTTGTAATTAACAGTTTTTGTATGAAAACACACTTCTGGTGGAACTTCATATCAACGAACAAAGTTCGAATCGGATGGACAAAGTTAGTTGTAATTAACAGTTTTTGTATGAAAACACACTTCTAGTGGAACTTCATATCAACGAACAAAGTTCGTTTTGGATGAACAAAGTTAGTTGTAATTAACAGTTTTTGTATGAAAACACACTTCTGGTGGAACTTCATATCAACGAACAAAGTTCGAATCGGATGGACAAAGTTAGTTGTAATTAACAGTTTTTGTATGAAAACACACTTCTGGTGGAACTTCATATCAACGAACAAAGTTCGAATCGGATGGACAAAGTTAATTGTAATTTACAGTTTTTGTATGAAAACACACTTCTGGTGGAACTTCATATCAACGAACAAAGTTCGAATCGGATGGACAAAGTTAGTTGTAATTAACAGTTTTTGTATGAAAACACACTTCTGGTGGAACTTCATATCAACGAACAAAGTTCGAATCGGATGGACAAAGTTAGTTGTAATTAACAGTTTTTGTATGAAAACACACTTCTGGTGGAACTTCATATCAACGAACAAAGTTCGAATCGGATGGACAAAGTTAGTTGTAATTAACAGTTTTTGTATGAAAACACACTTCTAGTGGAACTTCATATCAACGAACAAAGTTCGTTTTGGATGAACAAAGTTAGTTGTAATTTACAGTTTTTGTATGAAAACACACTTCTGGTGGAACTTCATATCAACGAACAAAGTTCGAATCGGATGGACAAAGTTAGTTGTAATTAACAGTTTTTGTATGAAAACACACTTCTGGTGGAACTTCATATCAACGAACAAAGTTCGAATCGGATAGACAAAGTTAGTTGTAATTAACAGTTTTTGTATGAAAACACACTTCTGGTGGAACTTCATATCAACGAACAAAGTTCGAATCGGATGGACAAAGTTAGTTGTAATTAACAGTTTTTGTATGAAAACACACTTCTGGTGGAACTTCAAATCAAAGAACAAAGTTCGAATCGGATGGACAAAGTTAGTTGTAGTTAACAGTTTTTGTATGAAAACACACTTCTGGTGGAACTTCATATGAAAGAACAAAGTTCGTTTTGGATGGACAAAGTTAGTTGTAATTAACAGTTTTTGTATGAAAACACACTTCTGGTGGAACTTCATATCAACGAACAAAGTTCGAATCGGATGGACAAAGTTAGTTGTAATTAACAGTTTTTGTATGAAAACACACTTCTGGTGGAACTTCGTATCAAAGAACAAAGTTCGAATCGGATGGACAAAGTTAGTTGTAATTAACAGTTTTTGTATGAAAACACACTTCTAGTGGAACTTCATATCAACGAACAAAGTTTGAATCGGATGGACAAAGTTAGTTGTAATTAACAGTTTTTGTATGAAAACACACTTCTGGTGGAACTTCAAATCAAAGAACAAAGTTCGAATCGGATTGACAAAGTTAGTTGTAATTAACAGTTTTTGTATGAAAACACACTTCTGGTGGAACTTCATATCAAAGAACAAAGTTCGAATCGGATGGACAAAGTTAGTTGTAGTTAACAGTTTTTGTATGAAAACACACTTCTGGTGGAACTTCATATGAAAGAACAAAGTTCGTTTTGGATGGACAAAGTTAGTTGTAATTAACAGTTTTTGTATGAAAACACACTTCTGGTGGAACTTCGTATCAACGAACAAAGTTCGAATCGGATGGACAAAGTTAGTTGTAATTAACAGTTTTTGTATGAAAACACACTTCTGGTGGAACTTCATATCAACGAACAAAGTTCGAATCGGATGGACAAAGTTAGTTGTAATTAACAGTTTTTGTATGAAAACACACTTCTGGTGGAACTTCATATCAACGAACAAAGTTCGAATCGGATGGACAAAGTTAGTTGTAATTAACAGTTTTTGTATGAAAACACACTTCTAGTGGAACTTCATATCAACGAACAAAGTTCGTTTTGGATGAACAAAGTTAGTTGTAATTTACAGTTTTTGTATGAAAACACACTTCTGGTGGAACTTCATATCAACGAACAAAGTTCGAATCGGATGGACAAAGTTAGTTGTAATTAACAGTTTTTGTATGAAAACACACTTCTGGTGGAACTTCAAATCAAAGAACAAAGTTCGAATCGGATGGACAAAGTTAGTTGTAATTAACAGTTTTTGTATGAAAACACACTTCTGGTGGAACTTCAAATCAAAGAACAAAGTTCGAATCGGATGGACAAAGTTAGTTGTAGTTAACAGTTTTTGTATGAAAACACACTTCTGGTGGAACTTCATATGAAAGAACAAAGTTCGTTTTGGATGGACAAAGTTAGTTGTAATTAACAGTTTTTGTATGAAAACACACTTCTGGTGGAACTTCATATCAACGAACAAAGTTCGAATCGGATGGACAAAGTTAGTTGTAATTAACAGTTTTTGTATGAAAACACACTTCTGGTGGAACTTCATATCAACGAACAAAGTTCGAATCGGATGGACAAAGTTAGTTGTAATTAACAGTTTTTGTATGAAAACACACTTCTGGTGGAACTTCATATCAACGAACAAAGTTCGAATCGGATGGACAAAGTTAGTTGTAATTAACAGTTTTTGTATGAAAACACACTTCTAGTGGAACTTCATATCAACGAACAAAGTTCGTTTTGGATGGACAAAGTTAGTTGTAATTAACAGTTTTTGTATGAAAACACACTTCTGGTGGAACTTCATATCAACGAACAAAGTTCGAATCGGATGGACAAAGTTAGTTGTAATTAACAGTTTTTGTATGAAAACACACTTCTGGTGGAACTTCATATCAACGAACAAAGTTCGAATCGGATGGACAAAGTTAGTTGTAATTAACAGTTTTTGTATGAAAACACACTTCTGGTGGAACTTCATATCAAAGAACAAAGATCGAATCGGATGGACAAAGTTAAATGTAATTAACAGTTTTTGTATGAAAACACACTTCTGGTGGAACTTCATATCAACGAACAAAGTTCGAATCGGATGGACAAAGTTAAATGTAATTAACAGTTTTTGTATGAAAACACACTTCTAGTGGAATTTCATATTAACGAACAAAGTTCGTTTTGGATGGACAAAGTTAGTTGTAATTAACAGTTTTTGTATGAAAACACACTTCTGGTGGAACTTCAAATCAAAGAACAAATTTCGAATCGGATGGACAAAGTTAGTTGTAATTAACAGTTTTTGTATGAAAACACACTTCTGGTGGAACTTCGTATCAAACAACAAAGTTCGAATCGGATGGACAAAGTTAGTTGTAATTAACAGTTTTTGTATGAAAACACACTTCTGGTGGAACTTCATATCAAAGAACAAAGATCGAATCGGATGGACAAAGTTAAATGTAATTAACAGTTTTTGTATGAAAACACACTTCTGGTGGAACTTCATATCAACGAACAAAGTTCGAATCGGATGGACAAAGTTAAATGTAATTAACAGTTTTTGTATGAAAACACACTTCTAGTGGAATTTCATATTAACGAACAAAGTTCGTTTTGGATGGACAAAGTTAGTTGTAATTAACAGTTTTTGTATGAAAACACACTTCTGGTGGAACTTCATATCAACGAACAAAGTTCGAATCGGATGGACAAAGTTAGTTGTAATTAACAGTTTTTGTATGAAAACACACTTCTGGTGGAACTTCATATCAACGAACAAAGTTCGAATCGGATGGACAAAGTTAGTTGTAATTAACAGTTTTTGTATGAAAACACACTTCTAGTGGAACTTCATATCAACGAACAAAGTTCGAATCGGATGGACAAAGTTAGTTGTAATTTACAGTTTTTGTATGAAAACACACTTCTGGTGGAACTTCATATCAACGAACAAAGTTCGAATCGGATGGACAAAGTTAGTTGTAATTAACAGTTTTTGTATGAAAACACACTTCTGGTGGAACTTCATATCAACGAACAAAGTTCGAATCGGATGGACAAAGTTAATTGTAATTTACAGTTTTTGTATGAAAACACACTTCTGGTGGAACTTCATATCAACGAACAAAGTTCGAATCGGATGGACAAAGTTAGTTGTAATTAACAGTTTTTGTATGAAAACACACTTCTGGTGGAACTTCATATCAACGAACAAAGTTCGAATCGGATGGACAAAGTTAGTTGTAATTAACAGTTTTTGTATGAAAACACACTTCTGGTGGAACTTCATATCAACGAACAAAGTTCGAATCGGATGGACAAAGTTAGTTGTAATTAACAGTTTTTGTATGAAAACACACTTCTGGTGGAACTTCATATCAACGAACAAAGTTCGAATCGGATGGACAAAGTTAGTTGTAATTAACAGTTTTTGTATGAAAACACACTTCTGGTGGAACTTCATATCAACGAACAAAGTTCGAATCGGATGGACAAAGTTAGTTGTAATTAACAGTTTTTGTATGAAAACACACTTCTGGTGGAACTTCATATCAACGAACAAAGTTCGAATCGGATGGACAAAGTTAGTTGTAATTAACAGTTTTTGTATGAAAACACACTTCTGGTGGAACTTCATATCAACGAACAAAGTTCGAATCGGATGGACAAAGTTAGTTGTAATTAACAGTTTTTGTATGAAAACACACTTCTAGTGGAACTTCATATCAACGAACAAAGTTCGTTTTGGATGAACAAAGTTAGTTGTAATTAACAGTTTTTGTATGAAAACACACTTCTGGTGGAACTTCATATCAACGAACAAAGTTCGAATCGGATGGACAAAGTTAGTTGTAATTAACAGTTTTTGTATGAAAACACACTTCTGGTGGAACTTCATATCAACGAACAAAGTTCGAATCGGATGGACAAAGTTAATTGTAATTTACAGTTTTTGTATGAAAACACACTTCTGGTGGAACTTCATATCAACGAACAAAGTTCGAATCGGATGGACAAAGTTAGTTGTAATTAACAGTTTTTGTATGAAAACACACTTCTGGTGGAACTTCATATCAACGAACAAAGTTCGAATCGGATGGACAAAGTTAGTTGTAATTAACAGTTTTTGTATGAAAACACACTTCTGGTGGAACTTCATATCAACGAACAAAGTTCGAATCGGATGGACAAAGTTAGTTGTAATTAACAGTTTTTGTATGAAAACACACTTCTAGTGGAACTTCATATTAACGAACAAAGTTCGTTTTGGATGAACAAAGTTAGTTGTAATTTACAGTTTTTGTATGAAAACACACTTCTGGTGGAACTTCATATCAACGAACAAAGTTCGAATCGGATGGACAAAGTTAGTTGTAATTAACAGTTTTTGTATGAAAACACACTTCTGGTGGAACTTCATATCAACGAACAAAGTTCGAATCGGATAGACAAAGTTAGTTGTAATTAACAGTTTTTGTATGAAAACACACTTCTGGTGGAACTTCATATCAACGAACAAAGTTTGAATCGGATGGACAAAGTTAGTTGTAATTAACAGTTTTTGTATGAAAACACACTTCTGGTGGAACTTCAAATCAAAGAACAAAGTTCGAATCGGATGGACAAAGTTAGTTGTAGTTAACAGTTTTTGTATGAAAACACACTTCTGGTGGAACTTCATATGAAAGAACAAAGTTCGTTTTGGATGGACAAAGTTAGTTGTAATTAACAGTTTTTGTATGAAAACACACTTCTGGTGGAACTTCATATCAACGAACAAAGTTCGAATCGGATGGACAAAGTTAGTTGTAATTAACAGTTTTTGTATGAAAACACACTTCTGGTGGAACTTCGTATCAAAGAACAAAGTTCGAATCGGATGGACAAAGTTAGTTGTAATTAACAGTTTTTGTATGAAAACACACTTCTAGTGGAACTTCATATCAACGAACAAAGTTTGAATCGGATGGACAAAGTTAGTTGTAATTAACAGTTTTTGTATGAAAACACACTTCTGGTGGAACTTCAAATCAAAGAACAAAGTTCGAATCGGATTGACAAAGTTAGTTGTAATTAACAGTTTTTGTATGAAAACACACTTCTGGTGGAACTTCATATCAAAGAACAAAGTTCGAATCGGATGGACAAAGTTAGTTGTAGTTAACAGTTTTTGTATGAAAACACACTTCTGGTGGAACTTCATATGAAAGAACAAAGTTCGTTTTGGATGGACAAAGTTAGTTGTAATTAACAGTTTTTGTATGAAAACACACTTCTGGTGGAACTTCGTATCAACGAACAAAGTTCGAATCGGATGGACAAAGTTAGTTGTAATTAACAGTTTTTGTATGAAAACACACTTCTGGTGGAACTTCATATCAACGAACAAAGTTCGAATCGGATGGACAAAGTTAGTTGTAATTAACAGTTTTTGTATGAAAACACACTTCTGGTGGAACTTCATATCAACGAACAAAGTTCGAATCGGATGGACAAAGTTAGTTGTAATTAACAGTTTTTGTATGAAAACACACTTCTAGTGGAACTTCATATCAACGAACAAAGTTCGTTTTGGATGAACAAAGTTAGTTGTAATTTACAGTTTTTGTATGAAAACACACTTCTGGTGGAACTTCATATCAACGAACAAAGTTCGAATCGGATGGACAAAGTTAGTTGTAATTAACAGTTTTTGTATGAAAACACACTTCTGGTGGAACTTCAAATCAAAGAACAAAGTTCGAATCGGATGGACAAAGTTAGTTGTAATTAACAGTTTTTGTATGAAAACACACTTCTGGTGGAACTTCAAATCAAAGAACAAAGTTCGAATCGGATGGACAAAGTTAGTTGTAGTTAACAGTTTTTGTATGAAAACACACTTCTGGTGGAACTTCATATGAAAGAACAAAGTTCGTTTTGGATGGACAAAGTTAGTTGTAATTAACAGTTTTTGTATGAAAACACACTTCTGGTGGAACTTCATATCAACGAACAAAGTTCGAATCGGATGGACAAAGTTAGTTGTAATTAACAGTTTTTGTATGAAAACACACTTCTGGTGGAACTTCATATCAACGAACAAAGTTCGAATCGGATGGACAAAGTTAGTTGTAATTAACAGTTTTTGTATGAAAACACACTTCTGGTGGAACTTCATATCAACGAACAAAGTTCGAATCGGATGGACAAAGTTAGTTGTAATTAACAGTTTTTGTATGAAAACACACTTCTAGTGGAACTTCATATCAACGAACAAAGTTCGTTTTGGATGAACAAAGTTAGTTGTAATTTACAGTTTTTGTATGAAAACACACTTCTGGTGGAACTTCATATCAACGAACAAAGTTCGAATCGGATGGACAAAGTTAGTTGTAATTAACAGTTTTTGTATGAAAACACACTTCTGGTGGAACTTCATATCAACGAACAAAGTTCGAATCGGATAGACAAAGTTAGTTGTAATTAACAGTTTTTGTATGAAAACACACTTCTGGTGGAACTTCATATCAACGAACAAAGTTTGAATCGGATGGACAAAGTTAGTTGTAATTAACAGTTTTTGTATGAAAACACACTTCTGGTGGAACTTCAAATCAAAGAACAAAGTTCGAATCGGATGGACAAAGTTAGTTGTAGTTAACAGTTTTTGTATGAAAACACACTTCTGGTGGAACTTCATATGAAAGAACAAAGTTCGTTTTGGATGGACAAAGTTAGTTGTAATTAACAGTTTTTGTATGAAAACACACTTCTGGTGGAACTTCATATCAACGAACAAAGTTCGAATCGGATGGACAAAGTTAGTTGTAATTAACAGTTTTTGTATGAAAACACACTTCTGGTGGAACTTCGTATCAAAGAACAAAGTTCGAATCGGATGGACAAAGTTAGTTGTAATTAACAGTTTTTGTATGAAAACACACTTCTGGTGGAACTTCATATCAACGAACAAAGTTCGAATCGGATGGACAAAGTTAGTTGTAATTAACAGTTTTTGTATGAAAACACACTTCTAGTGGAACTTCATATCAACGAACAAAGTTTGAATCGGATGGACAAAGTTAGTTGTAATTAACAGTTTTTGTATGAAAACACACTTCTGGTGGAACTTCAAATCAAAGAACAAAGTTCGAATCGGATGGACAAAGTTAGTTGTAGTTAACAGTTTTTGTATGAAAACACACTTCTGGTGGAACTTCATATCAACGAACAAAGTTTGAATCGGATGGACAAAGTTAGTTGTAATTAACAGTTTTTGTATGAAAACACACTTCTGGTGGAACTTCATATCAACGAACAAAGTTCGAATCGGATGGACAAAGTTAGTTGTAATTAACAGTTTTTGTATGAAAACACACTTCTAGTGGAACTTCATATCAACGAACAAAGTTCGTTTTGGATGGACAAAGTTAGTTGTAATTAACAGTTTTTGTATGAAAACACACTTCTGGTGGAACTTCATATCAACGAACAAAGTTCGAATCGGATGGACAAAGTTAGTTGTAATTAACAGTTTTTGTATGAAAACACACTTCTGGTGGAACTTCATATCAACGAACAAAGTTCGAATCGGATGGACAAAGTTAGTTGTAATTAACAGTTTTTGTATGAAAACACACTTCTAGTGGAACTTCATATCAACGAACAAAGTTCGAATCGGATAGACAAAGTTAGTTGTAATTAACAGTTTTTGTATGAAAACACACTTCTGGTGGAACTTCATATGAAAGAACAAAGTTCGTTTTGGATGAACAAAGTTAGTTGTAATTTACAGTTTTTGTATGAAAACACACTTCTGGTGGAACTTCATATCAACGAACAAAGTTCGAATCGGATGGACAAAGTTAGTTGTAATTAACAGTTTTTGTATGAAAACACACTTCTGGTGGAACTTCATATCAACGAACAAAGTTCGAATCGGATAGACAAAGTTAGTTGTAATTAACAGTTTTTGTATGAAAACACACTTCTGGTGGAACTTCATATCAACGAACAAAGTTTGAATCGGATGGACAAAGTTAGTTGTAATTAACAGTTTTTGTATGAAAACACACTTCTGGTGGAACTTCAAATCAAAGAACAAAGTTCGAATCGGATGGACAAAGTTAGTTGTAGTTAACAGTTTTTGTATGAAAACACACTTCTGGTGGAACTTCATATGAAAGAACAAAGTTCGTTTTGGATGGACAAAGTTAGTTGTAATTAACAGTTTTTGTATGAAAACACACTTCTGGTGGAACTTCATATCAACGAACAAAGTTCGAATCGGATGGACAAAGTTAGTTGTAATTAACAGTTTTTGTATGAAAACACACTTCTGGTGGAACTTCGTATCAAAGAACAAAGTTCGAATCGGATGGACAAAGTTAGTTGTAATTAACAGTTTTTGTATGAAAACACACTTCTGGTGGAACTTCATATCAACGAACAAAGTTCGAATCGGATGGACAAAGTTAGTTGTAATTAACAGTTTTTGTATGAAAACACACTTCTGGTGGAACTTCATATCAACGAACAAAGTTTGAATCGGATGGACAAAGTTAGTTGTAATTAACAGTTTTTGTATGAAAACACACTTCTGGTGGAACTTCAAATCAAAGAACAAAGTTCGAATCGGATGGACAAAGTTAGTTGTAGTTAACAGTTTTTGTATGAAAACACACTTCTGGTGGAACTTCATATGAAAGAACAAAGTTCGTTTTGGATGGACAAAGTTAGTTGTAATTAACAGTTTTTGTATGAAAACACACTTCTGGTGGAACTTCATATCAACGAACAAAGTTCGAATCGGATGGACAAAGTTAGTTGTAATTAACAGTTTTTGTATGAAAACACACTTCTGGTGGAACTTCATATCAACGAACAAAGTTCGAATCGGATGGACAAAGTTAGTTGTAATTAACAGTTTTTGTATGAAAACACACTTCTGGTGGAACTTCATATCAACGAACAAAGTTCGAATCGGATGGACAAAGTTAGTTGTAATTAACAGTTTTTGTATGAAAACACACTTCTAGTGGAACTTCATATCAACGAACAAAGTTCGTTTTGGATGAACAAAGTTAGTTGTAATTTACAGTTTTTGTATGAAAACACACTTCTGGTGGAACTTCATATCAACGAACAAAGTTCGAATCGGATGGACAAAGTTAGTTGTAATTAACAGTTTTTGTATGAAAACACACTTCTGGTGGAACTTCATATCAACGAACAAAGTTCGAATCGGATAGACAAAGTTAGTTGTAATTAACAGTTTTTGTATGAAAACACACTTCTGGTGGAACTTCATATCAACGAACAAAGTTTGAATCGGATGGACAAAGTTAGTTGTAATTAACAGTTTTTGTATGAAAACACACTTCTGGTGGAATTTCAAATCAAAGAACAAAGTTCGAATCGGATGGACAAAGTTAGTTGTAGTTAACAGTTTTTGTATGAAAACACACTTCTGGTGGAACTTCGTATCAAAGAACAAAGTTCGAATCGGATGGACAAAGTTAGTTGTTATTAACAGTTTTTGTATGAAAACACACTTCTGGTGGAACTTCATATCAACGAACAAAGTTCGAATCGGATGGACAAAGTTAGTTGTAATTAACAGTTTTTGTATGAAAACACACTTCTGGTGGAACTTCGTATCAAAGAACAAAGTTCGAATCGGATGGACAAAGTTCGTTGTAATTAACAGTTTTTGTATGAAAACACACTTCTGGTGGAACTTCATATCAAAGAACAAAGATCGAATCGGATGGACAAAGTTAGTTGTAATTAACAGTTTTTGTATGAAAACACACTTCTGGTGGAACTTCAAATCAAAGAACAAATTTCGAATCGGATGGACAAAGTTAGTTGTAATTAACAGTTTTTGTATGAAAACACACTTCTGGTGGAACTTCGTATCAAAGAACAAAGTTCGAATCGGATGGACAAAGTTAGTTGTAATTAACAGTTTTTGTATGAAAACACACTTCTGGTGGAACTTCAAATCAAAGAACAAAGTTCGAATCGGATGGACAAAGTTAGTTGTTATTAACAGTTTTTGTATGAAAACACACTTCTGGTGGAACTTCAAATCAAAGAACAAATTTCGAATCGGATGGACAAAGTTAGTTGTAATTAACAGTTTTTGTATGAAAACACACTTCTGGTGGAACTTCATATCAACGAACAAAGTTCGAATCGGATGGACAAAGTTAGTTGTAATTAACAGTTTTTGTATGAAAACACACTTCTAGTGGAATTTCATATTAACGAACAAAGTTCGTTTTGGATGGACAAAGTTAGTTGTAATTAACAGTTTTTGTATGAAAACACACTTCTGGTGGAACTTCATATGAAAGAACAAAGTTCGAATCGGATGGACAAAGTTAGTTGTAATTAACAGTTTTTGTATGAAAACACACTTCTGGTGGAACTTCATATCAACGAACAAAGTTCGAATCGGATGGACAAAGTTAGTTGTAATTAACAGTTTTTGTATGAAAACACACTTCTAGTGGAACTTCATATCAACGAACAAAGTTCGAATCGGATGGACAAAGTTAGTTGTAATTTACAGTTTTTGTATGAAAACACACTTCTGGTGGAACTTCATATCAACGAACAAAGTTCGAATCGGATGGACAAAGTTAGTTGTAATTAACAGTTTTTGTATGAAAACACACTTCTGGTGGAACTTCATATCAACGAACAAAGTTCGAATCGGATGGACAAAGTTAATTGTAATTTACAGTTTTTGTATGAAAACACACTTCTGGTGGAACTTCATATCAACGAACAAAGTTCGAATCGGATGGACAAAGTTAGTTGTAATTAACAGTTTTTGTATGAAAACACACTTCTGGTGGAACTTCATATCAACGAACAAAGTTCGAATCGGATGGACAAAGTTAGTTGTAATTAACAGTTTTTGTATGAAAACACACTTCTGGTGGAACTTCATATCAACGAACAAAGTTCGAATCGGATGGACAAAGTTAGTTGTAATTAACAGTTTTTGTATGAAAACACACTTCTGGTGGAACTTCATATCAACGAACAAAGTTCGAATCGGATGGACAAAGTTAGTTGTAATTAACAGTTTTTGTATGAAAACACACTTCTGGTGGAACTTCATATCAACGAACAAAGTTCGAATCGGATGGACAAAGTTAGTTGTAATTAACAGTTTTTGTATGAAAACAAACTTCTGGTGGAACTTCATATCAACGAACAAAGTTCGAATCGGATGGACAAAGTTAGTTGTAATTAACAGTTTTTGTATGAAAACACACTTCTGGTGGAACTTCATATCAACGAACAAAGTTCGAATCGGATGGACAAAGTTAGTTGTAATTAACAGTTTTTGTATGAAAACACACTTCTGGTGGAACTTCATATCAACGAACAAAGTTCGAATCGGATGGACAAAGTTAGTTGTAATTAACAGTTTTTGTATGAAAACACACTTCTGGTGGAACTTCATATCAACGAACAAAGTTCGAATCGGATGGACAAAGTTAGTTGTAATTAACAGTTTTTGTATGAAAACACACTTCTGGTGGAACTTCATATCAACGAACAAAGTTCGAATCGGATGGACAAAGTTAGTTGTAATTAACAGTTTTTGTATGAAAACACACTTCTGGTGGAACTTCATATCAACGAACAAAGTTCGAATCGGATGGACAAAGTTAGTTGTAATTAACAGTTTTTGTATGAAAACACACTTCTGGTGGAACTTCATATCAACGAACAAAGTTCGAATCGGATGGACAAAGTTAGTTGTAATTAACAGTTTTTGTATGAAAACACACTTCTAGTGGAACTTCATATCAACGAACAAAGTTCGTTTTGGATGAACAAAGTTAGTTGTAATTTACAGTTTTTGTATGAAAACACACTTCTGGTGGAACTTCATATCAACGAACAAAGTTCGAATCGGATGGACAAAGTTAGTTGTAATTAACAGTTTTTGTATGAAAACACACTTCTGGTGGAACTTCATATCAACGAACAAAGTTCGAATCGGATAGACAAAGTTAGTTGTAATTAACAGTTTTTGTATGAAAACACACTTCTGGTGGAACTTCATATCAACGAACAAAGTTCGAATCGGATGGACAAAGTTAGTTGTAATTAACAGTTTTTGTATGAAAACACACTTCTGGTGGAACTTCGTATCAAACAACAAAGTTCGAATCGGAAGGACAAAGTTAGTTGTAATTAACAGTTTTTGTATGAAAACACACTTCTGGTGGAACTTCGTATCAAAGTACAAAGTTCGAATCGGATGGACAAAGTTAGTTGTAATTAACAGTTTTTGTATGAAAACACACTTCTGGTGGAACTTCATATCAACGAACAAAGTTCGAATCGGATGGACAAAGTTAGTAGTAATTAACAGTTTTTGTATGAAAACACACTTCTGGTGGAACTTCATATCAACGAACAAAGTTCGAATCGGATAGACAAAGTTAGTTGTAATTAACAGTTTTTGTATGAAAACACACTTCTGGTGGAACTTCATATCAACGAACAAAGTTCGAATCGGATAGACAAAGTTAGTTGTAATTAACAGTTTTTGTATGAAAACACACTTCTGGTGGAACTTCATATCAACGAACAAAGTTCGAATCGGATGGACAAAGTTAGTTGTAATTAACAGTTTTTGTATGAAAACACACTTCTGGTGGAACTTCGTATCAAACAACAAAGTTCGAATCGGATAGACAAAGTTAGTTGTAATTAACAGTTTTTGTATGAAAACACAATTCTGGTGGAACTTCATATCAACGAACAAAGTTCGAATCGGATGGACAAAGTTAGTTGTAATTAACAGTTTTTGTATGAAAACACACTTCTGGTGGAACTTCAAATCAAAGAACAAAGTTCGAATCGGATGGACAAAGTTAGTTGTTATTAACAGTTTTTGTATGAAAACACACTTCTGGTGGAACTTCAAATCAAAGAACAAATTTCGAATCGGATGGACAAAGTTAGTTGTAATTAACAGTTTTTGTATGAAAACACACTTCTGGTGGAACTTCAAATCAAAGAACAAATTTCGAATCGGATGGACAAAGTTAGTTGTAATTAACAGTTTTTGTATGAAAACACACTTCTGGTGGAACTTCATATCAACGAACAAAGTTCGAATCGGATGGACAAAGTTAGTTGTAATTAACAGTTTTTGTATGAAAACACACTTCTGGTGGAACTTCATATCAACGAACAAAGTTCGAATCGGATGGACAAAGTTAGTTGTAATTAACAGTTTTTGTATGAAAACACACTTCTGGTGGAACTTCATATCAACGAACAAAGTTCGAATCGGATGGACAAAGTTAGTTGTAATTTACAGTTTTTGTATGAAAACACACTTCTGGTGGAACTTCATATCAACGAACAAAGTTCGAATCGGATGGACAAAGTTAGTTGTAATTAACAGTTTTTGTATGAAAACACACTTCTGGTGGAACTTCATATCAACGAACAAAGTTCGAATCGGATGGACAAAGTTAATTGTAATTTACAGTTTTTGTATGAAAACACACTTCTGGTGGAACTTCATATCAACGAACAAAGTTCGAATCGGATGGACAAAGTTAGTTGTAATTAACAGTTTTTGTATGAAAACACACTTCTGGTGGAACTTCATATCAACGAACAAAGTTCGAATCGGATGGACAAAGTTAGTTGTAATTAACAGTTTTTGTATGAAAACACACTTCTGGTGGAACTTCATATCAACGAACAAAGTTCGAATCGGATGGACAAAGTTAGTTGTAATTAACAGTTTTTGTATGAAAACACACTTCTGGTGGAACTTCATATCAACGAACAAAGTTCGAATCGGATGGACAAAGTTAGTTGTAATTAACAGTTTTTGTATGAAAACACACTTCTAGTGGAACTTCATATCAACGAACAAAGTTCGAATCGGATGGACAAAGTTAGTTGTAATTAACAGTTTTTGTATGAAAACACACTTCTGGTGGAACTTCATATCAACGAACAAAGTTCGAATCGGATGGACAAAGTTAGTTGTAATTAACAGTTTTTGTATGAAAACACACTTCTGGTGGAACTTCATATCAACGAACAAAGTTCGAATCGGATGGACAAAGTTAGTTGTAATTAACAGTTTTTGTATGAAAACACACTTCTAGTGGAACTTCATATCAACGAACAAAGTTCGTTTTGGATGAACAAAGTTAGTTGTAATTAACAGTTTTTGTATGAAAACACACTTCTGGTGGAACTTCATATCAACGAACAAAGTTCGAATCGGATGGACAAAGTTAGTTGTAATTAACAGTTTTTGTATGAAAACACACTTCTGGTGGAACTTCATATCAACGAACAAAGTTCGAATCGGATGGACAAAGTTAATTGTAATTTACAGTTTTTGTATGAAAACACACTTCTGGTGGAACTTCATATCAACGAACAAAGTTCGAATCGGATGGACAAAGTTAGTTGTAATTAACAGTTTTTGTATGAAAACACACTTCTGGTGGAACTTCATATCAACGAACAAAGTTCGAATCGGATGGACAAAGTTAGTTGTAATTAACAGTTTTTGTATGAAAACACACTTCTGGTGGAACTTCATATCAACGAACAAAGTTCGAATCGGATGGACAAAGTTAGTTGTAATTAACAGTTTTTGTATGAAAACACACTTCTAGTGGAACTTCATATCAACGAACAAAGTTCGTTTTGGATGAACAAAGTTAGTTGTAATTTACAGTTTTTGTATGAAAACACACTTCTGGTGGAACTTCATATCAACGAACAAAGTTCGAATCGGATGGACAAAGTTAGTTGTAATTAACAGTTTTTTGTATGAAAACACACTTCTAGTGGAACTTCATATCAACGAACAAAGTTCGTTTTGGATGGACAAAGTTAGTTGTAATTAACAGTTTTTGTATGAAAACACACTTCTGGTGGAACTTCATATCAAAGTACAAAGTTCGTTTTGGATGGACAAAGTTAGTTGTAATTAACAGTTTTTGTATGAAAACACACTTCTGGTGGAACTTGATATCAAAGTACAAACTTCGTTTTGGATGGACAAAGTTAGTTGTAATTAACAGTTTTTGTATGAAAACACACTTCTGGTGGAACTTCATATCAAAGAACAAAGTTCGAATCGGATGGACAAAGTTAGTTGTAATTAACAGTTTTTGTATGAAAACACACTTCTGGTGGAACTTCATATCAAAGTACAAAGTTCGTTTTGGATGGACAAAGTTAGTTGTAATTAACAGTTTTTGTATGAAAACACACTTCTGGTGGAACTTCATATCAACGAACAAAGTTCGAATCGGATGGACAAAGTTAGTTGTAATTAACAGTTTTTGTATGAAAACACACTTCTAGTGGAACTTCATATGAAAGAACAAAGTTCTTTTTGGATGAACAAAGTTAGTTGTAATTTACAGTTTTTGTATGAAAACACACTTCTGGTGGAACTTCATATCAACGAACAAAGTTCGAATCGGATAGACAAAGTTAGTTGTAATTAACAGTTTTTGTATGAAAACACACTTCTGGTGGAACTTCATATCAACGAACAAAGTTTGAATCGGATGGACAAAGTTAGTTGTAATTAACAGTTTTTGTATGAAAACACACTTCTGGTGGAACTTCAAATCAAAGAACAAAGTTCGAATCGGATGGACAAAGTTAGTTGTAGTTAACAGTTTTTGTATGAAAACACACTTCTGGTGGAACTTCATATGAAAGAACAAAGTTCGTTTTGGATGGACAAAGTAAGTTGTAATTAACAGTTTTTGTATGAAAACACACTTCTGGTGGAACTTCATATCAACGAACAAAGTTCGAATCGGATGGACAAAGTTAGTTGTAATTAACAGTTTTTGTATGAAAACACACTTCTGGTGGAACTTCATATCAACGAACAAAGTTCGAATCGGATGGACAAAGTTAGTTGTAATTAACAGTTTTTGTATGAAAACACACTTCTAGTGGAACTTCATATCAACGAACAAAGTTCGAATCGGATGGACAAAGTTAGTTGTAGTTAACAGTTTTTGTATGAAAACTCACTTCTAGTGGAACTTCAAATCAACGAACAAAGTTCGAATCGGATGGACAAAGTTAGTTGTAATTAACAGTTTTTGTATGAAAACACACTTCTAGTGGAACTTCATATCAACGAACAAAGTTCGAATCGAATAGACAAAGTTAGTTGTAATTAACAGTTTTTGTATGAAAACACACTTCTGGTGGAACTTCATATCAACGAACAAAGTTCGAATCGGATGGACAAAGTTAGTTGTAATTAACAGTTTTTGTATGAAAACACACTTCTGGTGGAACTTCATATCAACGAACAAAGTTCGAATCGGATGGACAAAGTTAGTTGTAATTAACAGTTTTTGTATGAAAACACACTTCTGGTGGAACTTCATATCAACGAACAAAGTTCGAATCGGATGGACAAAGTTAGTTGCAATTAACAGTTTTTGTATGAAAACACACTTCTGGTGGAACTTCATATCAACGAACAAAGTTCGAATCGGATGGACAAAGTTAGTTGTAATTAACAGTTTTTGTATGAAAACACACTTCTAGTGGAACTTCATATCAACGAACAAAGTTTGAATCGGATGGACAAAGTTAGTTGTAATTAACAGTTTTTGTATGAAAACACACTTCTGGTGGAACTTCATATCAACGAACAAAGTTCGAATCGGATGGACAAAGTTAATTGTAATTTACAGTTTTTGTATGAAAATACACTTCTGGTGGAACTTCATATCAACGAACAAAGTTCGAATCGGATGGACAAAGTTAGTTGTAATAAACAGTTTTTGTATGAAAACACACTTCTGGTGGAACTTCATATCAACGAACAAAGTTTGAATCGGATGGACAAAGTTAGTTGTAATTAACAGTTTTTGTATGAAAACACACTTCTAGTGGAACTTCATATCAACGAACAAAGTTCGAATCGGATGGACAAAGTTAGTTGTAATTAACAGTTTTTGTATGAAAACACACTTCTGGTGGAACTTCATATCAACGAACAAAGTTCGAATCGGATGGACAAAGTTAGTTGTAATTAACAGTTTTTGTATGAAAACACACTTCTAGTGGAACTTCATATCAACGAACAAAGTTCGAATCGGATGGACAAAGTTAGTTGTAATTAACAGTTTTTGTATGAAAACACACTTCTGGTGGAACTTCATATCAACGAACAAAGTTTGAATCGGATGGACAAAGTTAGTTGTAATTAACAATTTTTGTATAAAAACACACTTCTGGTGGAACTTCATATCAACGAACAAAGTTCGAATCGGATGGACAAAGTTAGTTGTAATAAACAGTTTTTGTATGAAAACACACTTCTGGTGGAACTTCATATCAACGAACAAAGTTTGAATCGGATGGACAAAGTTAGTTGTAATTAACAGTTTTTGTATGAAAACACACTTCTAGTGGAACTTCATATCAACGAACAAAGTTTGAATCGGATGGACAAAGTTAGTTGTAATTAACAGTTTTTGTATGAAAACACACTTCTGGTGGAACTTCATATGAAAGAACAAAGTTCGAATCGGATGGACAAAGTTCGATGTAATTAACAGTTTTTGTATGAAAACACACTTCTGGTGGAACTTCATATCAACGAACAAAGTTCGAATCGGATGGACAAAGTTAGTTGTAATAAACAGTTTTTGTATGAAAACACACTTCTGGTGGAACTTCATATCAACGAACAAAGTTTGAATCGGATGGACAAAGTTAGTTGTAATTAACAGTTTTTGTATGAAAACACACTTCTGGTGGAACTTCATATCAACGAACAAAGTTCGAATCGGATGGACAAAGTTAGTTGTAATTAACAGTTTTTGTATGAAAACACACTTCTGGTGGAACTTCATATCAACGAACAAAGTTCGAATCGGATGGACAAAGTTAGTTGTAATTAACAGTTTTTGTATGAAAACACACTTCTAGTGGAACTTCATATCAACGAACAAAGTTCGAATCGGATGGACAAAGTTAGTTGTAATTAACAGTTTTTGTATGAAAACACACTTCTAGTGGAACTTCATATCAACGAACAAAGTTCGTTTTGGATGAACAAAGTTAGTTGTAATTAACAGTTTTTGTATGAAAACACACTTCTGGTGGAACTTCATATCAACGAACAAAGTTCGAATCGGATGGACAAAGTTAGTTGTAATTAACAGTTTTTGTATGAAAACACACTTCTGGTGGAACTTCATATCAACGAACAAAGTTCGAATCGGATGGACAAAGTTAGTTGTAATTAACAGTTTTTGTATGAAAACACACTTCTAGTGGAACTTCATATCAACGAACAAAGTTCGTTTTGGATGAACAAAGTTAGTTGTAATTAACAGTTTTTGTATGAAAACACACTTCTGGTGGAACTTCATATCAACGAACAAAGTTCGAATCGGATGGACAAAGTTAGTTGTAATTAACAGTTTTTGTATGAAAACACACTTCTGGTGGAACTTCATATCAACGAACAAAGTTCGAATCGGATGAACAAAGTTAGTTGTAATTAACAGTTTTTGTATGAAAACACACTTCTAGTGGAACTTCATACCAACGAACAAAGTTCGAATCGGATGGACAAAGTTAGTTGTAATTAACAGTTTTTGTATGAAAACACACTTCTGGTGGAACTTCATATCAACGAACAAAGTTCGAATCGGATGGACAAAGTTAGTTGTAATTAACAGTTTTTGTATGAAAACACACTTCTGGTGGAACTTCATATCAACGAACAAAGTTTGAATCGGATGGACAAAGTTAGTTGTAATTAACAGTTTTTGTATGAAAACACACTTCTGGTGGAACTTCATATCAACGAACAAAGTTCGAATCGGATGGACAAAGTTAGTTGTAATTAACAGTTTTTGTATGAAAACACACTTCTGGTGGAACTTCATATGAACGAACAAAGTTCGAATCGGATGGACAAAGTTAGTTGTAATTAACAGTTTTTGTATGAAAACACACTTCTAGTGGAACTTCATACCAACGAACAAAGTTCGAATCGGATGGACAAAGTTAGTTGTAATTAACAGTTTTTGTATGAAAACACACTTCTGGTGGAACTTCATATCAACGAACAAAGTTCGAATCGGATGGACAAAGTTAGTTGTAATTAACAGTTTTTGTATGAAAACACACTTCTGGTGGAACTTCATATCAACGAACAAAGTTTGAATCGGATGGACAAAGTTAGTTGTAATTAACAGTTTTTGTATGAAAACACACTTCTGGTGGAACTTCATATCAACGAACAAAGTTCGAATCGGATGAACAAAGTTAGTTGTAATTAACAGTTTTTGTATGAAAACACACTTCTAGTGGAACTTCATATGAAAGAACAAAGTTCGAATCGGATGGACAAAGTTAGTTGTAATTAACAGTTTTTGTATGAAAACACACTTCTAGTGGAACTTCATATCAACGAACAAAGTTCGTTTTGGATGAACAAAGTTAGTTGTAATTAACAGTTTTTGTATGAAAACACACTTCTGGTGGAACTTCATATCAACGAACAAAGTTCGAATCGGATGGACAAAGTTAGTTGTAATTAACAGTTTTTGTATGAAAACACACTTCTGGTGGAACTTCATATCAACGAACAAAGTTCGAATCGGATGGACAAAGTTAGTTGTAATTAACAGTTTTTGTATGAAAACACACTTCTAGTGGAACTTCATATCAACGAACAAAGTTCGTTTTGGATGAACAAAGTTAGTTGTAATTAACAGTTTTTGTATGAAAACACACTTCTGGTGGAACTTCATATCAACGAACAAAGTTCGTTTTTTTAAGACAAAGTTAGTTGTAATTAACAGTTTTTGTATGAAAACACACTTCTGGTGGAACTTCATATCAACGAACAAAGTTCGAATCGGATGGACAAAGTTAGTTGTAATTAACAGTTTTTGTATGAAAACACACTTCTAGTGGAACTTCATACCAACGAACAAAGTTCGTTTTTAATGGACAAAGTTAGATGTAATTAACAGTTTTTGTATGAAAACACACTTCTGGTGGAACTTCATATGAAAGAACAAAGTTCGAATCGGATGGACAAAGTTAGTTTTAATTAACAGTTTTTGTATGAAAACACACTTCTGGTGGAACTTCATATCAACGAACAAAGTTCGAATCGGATGGACAAAGTTAGTTGTAATTAACAGTTTTTGTATGAAAACACACTTCTAGTGGAACTTCATATCAACGAACAAAGTTCGAATCGGATGGACAAAGTTAGTTGTAATTAACAGTTTTTGTATGAAAACACACTTCTAGTGGAACTTCATATCAACGAACAAAGTTCGAATCGGATGGACAAAGTTAGTTGTAATTAACAGTTTTTGTATGAAAACACACTTCTAGTGGAACTTCATATCAACGAACAAAGTTCGAATCGGATGGACAAAGTTAGTTGTAATTAACAGTTTTTGTATGAAAACACACTTCTGGTGGAACTTCATATCAACGAACAAAGTTCGAATCGGATGGACAAAGTTAGTTGTAATTAACAGTTTTTGTATGAAAACACACTTCTAGTGGAACTTCATATCAACGAACAAAGTTCGAATCGGATGGACAAAGTTAGTTGTAATTAACAGTTTTTGTATGAAAACACACTTCTGGTGGAACTTCATATGAAAGAACAAAGTTCGAATCGGATGGACAAAGTTAGTTTTAATTAACAGTTTTTGTATGAAAACACACTTCTGGTGGAACTTCATATCAACGAACAAAGTTCGAATCGGATGGACAAAGTTAGTTGTAATTAACAGTTTTTGTATGAAAACACACTTCTGGTGGAACTTCATATCAACGAACAAAGTTCGAATCGGATGGACAAAGTTAGTTGTAATTAACAGTTTTTGTATGAAAACACACTTCTAGTGGAACTTCATATCAACGAACAAAGTTCGAATCGGATGGACAAACTTAGTTGTAATTAACAGTTTTTGTATGAAAACACACTTCTGGTGGAACTTCATATGAAAGAACAAAGTTCGAATCGGATGGACAAAGTTAGTTGTAATTAACAGTTTTTGTATGAAAACACACTTCTGGTGGAACTTCATATCAACGAACAAAGTTCGTTTTTAATGGACAAAGTTAGTTGTAATTAACAGTTTTTGTATGAAAACACACTTCTGGTGGAACTTCATATCCACGAACAAAGTTCGAATCGGATGGACAAAGTTAATTGTAATTTACAGTTTTTGTATGAAAACACACTTCTGGTGGAACTTCATATCAACGAACAAAGTTCGAATCGGATGGACAAAGTTAATTGTAATTTACAGTTTTTGTATGAAAACACACTTCTGGTGGAACTTCATATCAACGAACAAAGTTCGAATCGGATGGACAAAGTTAGTTGTAATTAACAGTTTTTGTATGAAAACACACTTCTGGTGGAACTTCATATCAACGAACAAAGTTCGAATCGGATGGACAAAGTTAATTGTAATTAACAGTTTTTGTATGAAAACACACTTCTAGTGGAACTTCATATCAACGAACAAAGTTCGTTTTTAATGGACAAAGTTAGTTGTAATTAACAGTTTTTGTATGAAAACACACTTCTGGTGGAACTTCATATCAACGAACAAAGTTCGTTTTTAATGGACAAAGTTAGTTGTAATTAACAGTTTTTGTATGAAAACACACTTCTGGTGGAACTTCATATCAACGAACAAAGTTCGAATCGGATGGACAAAGTTAGTTGTAATTAACAGTTTTTGTATGAAAACACACTTCTGGTGGAACTTCATATCAACGAACAAAGTTCGTTTTTAATGGACAAAGTTAGTTGTAATTAACAGTTTTTGTATGAAAACACACTTCTGGTGGAACTTCATATCAACGAACAAAGTTCGAATCGGATGGACAAAGTTAGTTGTAATTAACAGTTTTTGTATGAAAACACACTTCTAGTGCAACTTCATATCAACGAACAAAGTTCGAATCGGATGGACAAAGTTAGTTGTAATTAACAGTTTTTGTATGAAAACACACTTCTGGTGGAACTTCATATCAACGAACAAAGTTCGAATCGGATGGACAAAGTTAATTGTAATTTACAGTTTTTGTATGAAAACACACTTCTGGTGGAACTTCATATCAACGAACAAAGTTCGAATCGGATGGACAAAGTTAATTGTAATTTACAGTTTTTGTATGAAAACACACTTCTGGTGGAACTTCATATCAACGAACAAAGTTCGAATCGGATGGACAAAGTTAGTTGTAATTAACAGTTTTTGTATGAAAACACACTTCTGGTGGAACTTCATATCAACGAACAAAGTTCGAATCGGATGGACAAAGTTAATTGTAATTTACAGTTTTTGTATGAAAACACACTTCTGGTGGAACTTCATATCAACGAACAAAGTTCGAATCGGATGGACAAAGTTAGTTGTAATTAACAGTTTTTGTATGAAAACACACTTCTGGTGGAACTTCATATCAACGAACAAAGTTCGAATCGGATGGACAAAGTTAGTTGTAATTAACAGTTTTTGTATGAAAACACACTTCTGGTGGAACTTCATATCAACGAACAAAGTTCGAATCGGATGGACAAAGTTAGTTGTAATTAACAGTTTTTGTATGAAAACACACTTCTAGTGGAACTTCATATCAACGAACAAAGTTCGAATCGGATGGACAAAGTTAGTTGTAATTAACAGTTTTTGTATGAAAACACACTTCTAGTGGAACTTCATACCAACGAACAAAGTTCGTTTTTAATGGACAAAGTTAGATGTAATTAACAGTTTTTGTATGAAAACACACTTCTGGTGGAACTTCATATCAACGAACAAAGTTCGAATCGGATGGACAAAGTTAGTTGTAATTAACAGTTTTTGTATGAAAACACACTTCTGGTGGAACTTCATATCAACGAACAAAGTTCGAATCGGATGGACAAAGTTAGTTGTAATTAACAGTTTTTGTATGAAAACACACTTCTAGTGGAACTTCATATCAACGAACAAAGTTCGAATCGGATGGACAAAGTTAGTTGTAATTAACAGTTTTTGTATGAAAACACACTTCTAGTGGAACTTCATATCAACGAACAAAGTTCGAATCGGATGGACAAAGTTAGTTGTAATTAACAGTTTTTGTATGAAAACACACTTCTGGTGGAACTTCATATCCACGAACAAAGTTCGAATCGGATGGACAAAGTTAATTGTAATTTACAGTTTTTGTATGAAAACACACTTCTGGTGGAACTTCATATCAACGAACAAAGTTCGAATCGGATGGACAAAGTTAATTGTAATTTACAGTTTTTGTATGAAAACACACTTCTGGTGGAACTTCATATCAACGAACAAAGTTCGAATCGGATGGACAAAGTTAGTTGTAATTAACAGTTTTTGTATGAAAACACACTTCTGGTGGAACTTCATATCAACGAACAAAGTTCGAATCGGATGGACAAAGTTAGTTGTAATTAACAGTTTTTGTATGAAAACACACTTCTGGTGGAACTTCATATCAACGAACAAAGTTCGAATCGGATGGACAAAGTTAATTGTAATTAACAGTTTTTGTATGAAAACACACTTCTGGTGGAACTTCATATCAACGAACAAAGTTCGAATCGGATGGACAAAGTTAATTGTAATTTACAGTTTTTGTATGAAAACACACTTCTAGTGGAACTTCATATCAACGAACAAAGTTCGAATCGGATGGACAAAGTTAGTTGTAATTAACAGTTTTTGTATGAAAACACACTTCTGGTGGAACTTCATATCCACGAACAAAGTTCGAATCGGATGGACAAAGTTAATTGTAATTTACAGTTTTTGTATGAAAACACACTTCTGGTGGAACTTCATATCAACGAACAAAGTTCGAATCGGATGGACAAAGTTAATTGTAATTTACAGTTTTTGTATGAAAACACACTTCTGGTGGAACTTCATATCAACGAACAAAGTTCGAATCGGATGGACAAAGTTAGTTGTAATTAACAGTTTTTGTATGAAAACACACTTCTGGTGGAACTTCATATCAACGAACAAAGTTCGAATCGGATGGACAAAGTTAGTTGTAATTAACAGTTTTTGTATGAAAACACACTTCTGGTGGAACTTCATATCAACGAACAAAGTTCGAATCGGATGGACAAAGTTAATTGTAATTAACAGTTTTTGTATGAAAACACACTTCTGGTGGAACTTCATATCAACGAACAAAGTTCGAATCGGATGGACAAAGTTAATTGTAATTTACAGTTTTTGTATGAAAACACACTTCTAGTGGAACTTCATATCAACGAACAAAGTTCGAATCGGATGGACAAAGTTAGTTGTAATTAACAGTTTTTGTATGAAAACACACTTCTGGTGGAACTTCATATCAACGAACAAAGTTCGAATCGGATGGACAAAGTTAGTTGTAACTAACAGTTTTTGTATGAAAACACACTTCTGGTGGAACTTCATATCAACGAACAAAGTTCGAATCGGATGGACAAAGTTAGTTGTAATTAACAGTTTTTGTATGAAAACACACTTCTGGTGGAACTTCATATCAACGAACAAAGTTCGAATCGGATGGACAAAGTTAGTTGTAATTAACAGTTTTTGTATGAAAACACACTTCTGGTGGAACTTCATATCAACGAACAAAGTTCGAATCGGATGGACAAAGTTAATTGTAATTTACAGTTTTTGTATGAAAACACATTTCTAGTGGAACTTCATATCAACGAACAAAGTTCGTTTTTAATGGACAAAGTTAGTTGTAATTAACAGTTTTTGTATGAAAACACACTTCTGGTGGAACTTCATATCAACGAACAAAGTTCGAATCGGATGGACAAAGTTAGTTGTAATTAACAGTTTTTGTATGAAAACACACTTCTGGTGGAACTTCATATTAACGAACAAAGTTCGAATCGGATGGACAAAGTTAATTGTAATTAACAGTTTTTGTATGAAAACACACTTCTAGTGGAACTTCATATCAACGAACAAAGTTCGAATCGGATGGACAAAGTTAGTTGTAATTAACAGTTTTTGTATGAAAACACACTTCTGGTGGAACTTCATATCAACGAACAAAGTTCGAATCGGATGGACAAAGTTAGTTGTAATTAACAGTTTTTGTATGAAATCACACTTCTAATGGAACTTCATATCCACGAACAAATTTAGTTTTTAATGGACAAAGTTAGTTGTAATTAACAGTTTTTGTATGAAAACACACTTCTGGTGGAACTTCATATGAAAGAACAAAGTTCGAATCGGATGGACAAAGTTAGTTGTAATTAACAGTTTTTGTATGAAAACACACTTCTGGTGGAACTTCATATGAAAGAACAAAGTTCGTTTTGGATGGACAAAGTTAGTTGTAATTAACAGTTTTTGTATGAAAACTCACTTCTAGTGGAACTTCATATGAAATATTAAAGTTCGT
Organism: Anopheles moucheti; assembly: GCF_943734755.1. Taxonomy (NCBI): domain Eukaryota; kingdom Metazoa; phylum Arthropoda; class Insecta; order Diptera; family Culicidae; genus Anopheles; species Anopheles moucheti. The sequence goes on from NW_026453717.1 coordinate 66,927, forward strand.
TTTGGATGGACAAAGTTAGTTGTAATTAACAGTTTTTGTATGAAAACACACTTCTGGTGGAACTTCATAATAAGAACAAAGTTCGAATCGGATGGACAAAGTTAGTTGTAATTAACAGTTTTTGTATGAAAACACACTTCTGGTGGAACTTCAAATCAAAGAACAAAGTTCGTTTTGGATGGACAAAGTTAGTTGTAATTAACAGTTTTTGTATGAAAACTCACTTCTAGTGGAACTTCATATCAACGAACAAAGTTCGTTTTGAATGGATAAAGTTAGTTGTAATTAACAGTTTTTGTATGAAAATACACTTCTGGTGGAACTTCATATGAAAGAACAAAGTTCGAATCGGATGGACAAAGTTAGTTGTAATTAACAGTTTTTGTATGAAAACACACTTCTGGTGGAACTTCATATGAAAGAACAAAGTTCGAATCGGATGGACAAAGTTAGTTGTAATTAACAGTTTTTGTATGAAAACACATTTCTAGTGGAACTTCATATCAACGAACAAAGTTCGTTTTTAATGGACAAAGTTAGTTGTAATTAACAGTTTTTGTATGAAAACACACTTCTGGTGGAACTTCATATCAACGAACAAAGTTCGAATCGGATGGACAAAGTTAGTTGTAATTAACAGTTTTTGTATGAAAACACACTTCTGGTGGAACTTCATATCAACGAACAAAGTTCGAATCGGATGGACAAAGTTAATTGTAATTTACAGTTTTTGTATGAAAACACATTTCTAGTGGAACTTCATATCAACGAACAAAGTTCGTTTTTAATGGACAAAGTTAGTTGTAATTAACAGTTTTTGTATGAAAACACACTTCTGGTGGAACTTCATATCAACGAACAAAGTTCGAATCTGATGGACAAAGTTAGTTGTAATTAACAGTTTTTGTATGAAAACACACTTCTGGTGGAACTTCAAATCAAAGAACAAAGTTCGAATCGGATGGACAAAGTTAGTTGTAATTAACAGTTTTTGTATGAAAACACACTTCTGGTGGAACTTCATATCAACGAACAAAGTTCGTTTTGGATGGACAAAGTTAGTTGTAATTAACAGTTTTTGTATGAAAACACACTTCTGGTGGAACTTCATATTAACGAACAAAGTTCGAATCGGATGGACAAAGTTAATTGTAATTAACAGTTTTTGTATGAAAACACACTTCTGGTGGAACTTCAAATCAACGAACAAAGTTCGTTTTTAATGGACAAAGTTAGTTGTAATTAACAGTTTTTGTATGAAAACACACTTCTGGTGGAACTTCATATCAACGAACAAAGTTCGAATCTGATGGACAAAGTTAGTTGTAATTAACAGTTTTTGTATGAAAACACACTTCTGGTGGAACTTCAAATCAAAGAACAAAGTTCGAATCGGATGGACAAAGTTAGTTGTAATTAACAGTTTTTGTATGAAAACACACTTCTGGTGGAACTTCATATCAACGAACAAAGTTCGAATCGGATGGACAAAGTTAGTTGTAATTAACAGTTTTTGTATGAAAACACACTTCTGGTGGAACTTCATATCAACGAACAAAGTTCGAATCGGATGGACAAAGTTAATTGTAATTTACAGTTTTTGTATGAAAACATATTTCTAGTGGAACTTCATATCAACGAACAAAGTTCGTTTTTAATGGACAAAGTTAGTTGTAATTAACAGTTTTTGTATGAAAACACACTTCTGGTGGAACTTCAAATCAAAGAACAAAGTTCGAATCGGATGGACAAAGTTAGTTGTAATTAACAGTTTTTGTATGAAAACACACTTCTGGTGGAACTTCATATCAACGAACAAAGTTCGAATCGGATGGACAAAGTTAGTTGTAATTAACAGTTTTTGTATGAAAACACACTTCTGGTGGAACTTCATATTAACGAACAAAGTTCGAATCGGATGGACAAAGTTAATTGTAATTAACAGTTTTTGTATGAAAACACACTTCTAGTGGAACTTCATATCAACGAACAAAGTTCGAATCGGATGGACAAAGTTAGTTGTAATTAACAGTTTTTGTATGAAAACACACTTCTGGTGGAACTTCATATCAACGAACAAAGTTCGAATCGGATGGACAAAGTTAGTTGTAATTAACAGTTTTTGTATGAAATCACACTTCTAATGGAACTTCATATCCACGAACAAATTTAGTTTTTAATGGACAAAGTTAGTTGTAATTAACAGTTTTTGTATGAAAACTCACTTCTAGTGGAACTTCGTATGAAAGATTAAAGTTCGTTTTGGATGGACAAAGTTAGTTGTAATTAACAGTTTTTGTATGAAAACACACTTCTGGTGGAACTTCATATCAACGAACAAAGTTCGAATCTGATGGACAAAGTTAGTTGTAATTAACAGTTTTTGTATGAAAACACACTTCTGGTGGAACTTCAAATCAAAGAACAAAGTTCGAATCGGATGGACAAAGTTAGTTGTAATTAACAGTTTTTGTATGAAAACACACTTCTGGTGGAACTTCATATCAACGAACAAAGTTCGAATCGGATGGACAAAGTTAGTTGTAATTAACAGTTTTTGTATGAAAACACACTTCTGGTGGAACTTCATATCAACGAACAAAGTTCGAATCGGATGGACAAAGTTAATTGTAATTTACAGTTTTTGTATGAAAACATATTTCTAGTGGAACTTCATATCAACGAACAAAGTTCGTTTTTAATGGACAAAGTTAGTTGTAATTAACAGTTTTTGTATGAAAACACACTTCTGGTGGAACTTCAAATCAAAGAACAAAGTTCGAATCGGATGGACAAAGTTAGTTGTAATTAACAGTTTTTGTATGAAAACACACTTCTGGTGGAACTTCATATCAACGAACAAAGTTCGAATCGGATGGACAAAGTTAGTTGTAATTAACAGTTTTTGTATGAAAACACACTTCTGGTGGAACTTCATATTAACGAACAAAGTTCGAATCGGATGGACAAAGTTAGTTGTAATTAACAGTTTTTGTATGAAAACACACTTCTGGTGGAACTTCATATCAACGAACAAAGTTCGAATCGGATGGACAAAGTTAGTTGTAATTAACAGTTTTTGTATGAAATCACACTTCTAATGGAACTTCATATCCACGAACAAATTTAGTTTTTAATGGACAAAGTTAGTTGTAATTAACAGTTTTTGTATGAAAACACACTTCTGGTGGAACTTCATATGAAAGAACAAAGTTCGAATCGGATGGACAAAGTTAGTTGTAATTAACAGTTTTTGTATGAAAACACACTTCTGGTGGAACTTCATATGAAAGAACAAAGTTCGTTTTGGATGGACAAAGTTAGTTGTAATTAACAGTTTTTGTATGAAAACTCACTTCTAGTGGAACTTCATATGAAATATTAAAGTTCGTTTTGGATGGACAAAGTTAGTTGTAATTAACAGTTTTTGTATGAAAACACACTTCTGGTGGAACTTCATAATAAGAACAAAGTTCGAATCGGATGGACAAAGTTAGTTGTAATTAACAGTTTTTGTATGAAAACACACTTCTGGTGGAACTTCATATCAACGAACAAAGTTCGAATCGGATGGACAAAGTTAGTTGTAATTAACAGTTTTTGTATGAAAACTCACTTCTAGTGGAACTTCATATCAACGAACAAAGTTCGAATCGGATGGACAAAGTTAATTGTAATTTACAGTTTTTGTATGAAAACACACTTCTGGTGGAACTTCATATCAACGAACAAAGTTCGAATCGGATGGACAAACTTAGTTGTAATTAACAGTTTTTGTATGAAAACACACTTCTGGTGGAACTTCATATGAAAGAACAAAGTTCGAATCGGATGGACAAAGTTAGTTGTAATTAACAGTTTTTGTATGAAAACACACTTCTGGTGGAACTTCATACCAACGAACAAAGTTCGTTTTTAATGGACAAAGTTAGTTGTAATTAACAGTTTTTGTATGAAAACACACTTCTGGTGGAACTTCATATCCACGAACAAAGTTCGAATCGGATGGACAAAGTTAATTGTAATTTACAGTTTTTGTATGAAAACACACTTCTGGTGGAACTTCATATCAACGAACAAAGTTCGAATCGGATGGACAAAGTTAATTGTAATTTACAGTTTTTGTATGAAAACACACTTCTGGTGGAACTTCATATCAACGAACAAAGTTCGAATCGGATGGACAAAGTTAGTTGTAATTAACAGTTTTTGTATGAAAACACACTTCTGGTGGAACTTCATATGAAAGAACAAAGTTCGAATCGGATGGACAAAGTTAGATGTAATTAACAGTTTTGGTATGAAAACACACTTCTGGTGGAACTTCATATCAACGAACAAAGTTCGTTTTTAATGGACAAAGTTAGTTGTAATTAACAGTTTTTGTATGAAAACACACTTCTGGTGGAACTTCATATCAACGAACAAAGTTCGAATCGGATGGACAAAGTTAGTTGTAATTAACAGTTTTTGTATGAAAACACACTTCTGGTGGAACTTCATATCAACGAACAAAGTTCGTTTTTAATGGACAAAGTTAGTTGTAATTAACAGTTTTTGTATGAAAACACACTTCTGGTGGAACTTCATATCAACGAACAAAGTTCGAATCGGATGGACAAAGTTAGTTGTAATTAACAGTTTTTGTATGAAAACACACTTCTAGTGCAACTTCATATCAACGAACAAAGTTCGAATCGGATGGACAAAGTTAGTTGTAATTAACAGTTTTTGTATGAAAACACACTTCTGGTGGAACTTCATATCAACGAACAAAGTTCGAATCGGATGGACAAAGTTAATTGTAATTTACAGTTTTTGTATGAAAACACACTTCTGGTGGAACTTCATATCAACGAACAAAGTTCGAATCGGATGGACAAAGTTAATTGTAATTTACAGTTTTTGTATGAAAACACACTTCTGGTGGAACTTCATATCAACGAACAAAGTTCGAATCGGATGGACAAAGTTAGTTGTAATTAACAGTTTTTGTATGAAAACACACTTCTGGTGGAACTTCATATCAACGAACAAAGTTCGAATCGGATGGACAAAGTTAATTGTAATTTACAGTTTTTGTATGAAAACACACTTCTGGTGGAACTTCATATCAACGAACAAAGTTCGAATCGGATGGACAAAGTTAGTTGTAATTAACAGTTTTTGTATGAAAACACACTTCTGGTGGAACTTCATATCAACGAACAAAGTTCGAATCGGATGGACAAAGTTAGTTGTAATTAACAGTTTTTGTATGAAAACACACTTCTGGTGGAACTTCATATCAACGAACAAAGTTCGAATCGGATGGACAAAGTTAGTTGTAATTAACAGTTTTTGTATGAAAACACACTTCTAGTGGAACTTCATATCAACGAACAAAGTTCGAATCGGATGGACAAAGTTAGTTGTAATTAACAGTTTTTGTATGAAAACACACTTCTAGTGGAACTTCATACCAACGAACAAAGTTCGTTTTTAATGGACAAAGTTAGATGTAATTAACAGTTTTTGTATGAAAACACACTTCTGGTGGAACTTCATATCAACGAACAAAGTTCGAATCGGATGGACAAAGTTAGTTGTAATTAACAGTTTTTGTATGAAAACACACTTCTGGTGGAACTTCATATCAACGAACAAAGTTCGAATCGGATGGACAAAGTTAGTTGTAATTAACAGTTTTTGTATGAAAACACACTTCTAGTGGAACTTCATATCAACGAACAAAGTTCGAATCGGATGGACAAAGTTAGTTGTAATTAACAGTTTTTGTATGAAAACACACTTCTAGTGGAACTTCATATCAACGAACAAAGTTCGAATCGGATGGACAAAGTTAGTTGTAATTAACAGTTTTTGTATGAAAACACACTTCTGGTGGAACTTCATATCAACGAACAAAGTTCGAATCGGATGGACAAAGTTAGTTGTAACTAACAGTTTTTGTATGAAAACACACTTCTGGTGGAACTTCATATCAACGAACAAAGTTCGAATCGGATGGACAAAGTTAGTTGTAATTAACAGTTTTTGTATGAAAACACACTTCTGGTGGAACTTCATATCAACGAACAAAGTTCGAATCGGATGGACAAAGTTAGTTGTAATTAACAGTTTTTGTATGAAAACACACTTCTGGTGGAACTTCATATCAACGAACAAAGTTCGAATCGGATGGACAAAGTTAATTGTAATTTACAGTTTTTGTATGAAAACACATTTCTAGTGGAACTTCATATCAACGAACAAAGTTCGTTTTTAATGGACAAAGTTAGTTGTAATTAACAGTTTTTGTATGAAAACACACTTCTGGTGGAACTTCATATCAACGAACAAAGTTCGAATCGGATGGACAAAGTTAGTTGTAATTAACAGTTTTTGTATGAAAACACACTTCTGGTGGAACTTCATATTAACGAACAAAGTTCGAATCGGATGGACAAAGTTAATTGTAATTAACAGTTTTTGTATGAAAACACACTTCTAGTGGAACTTCATATCAACGAACAAAGTTCGAATCGGATGGACAAAGTTAGTTGTAATTAACAGTTTTTGTATGAAAACACACTTCTGGTGGAACTTCATATCAACGAACAAAGTTCGAATCGGATGGACAAAGTTAGTTGTAATTAACAGTTTTTGTATGAAATCACACTTCTAATGGAACTTCATATCCACGAACAAATTTAGTTTTTAATGGACAAAGTTAGTTGTAATTAACAGTTTTTGTATGAAAACACACTTCTGGTGGAACTTCATATGAAAGAACAAAGTTCGAATCGGATGGACAAAGTTAGTTGTAATTAACAGTTTTTGTATGAAAACACACTTCTGGTGGAACTTCATATGAAAGAACAAAGTTCGTTTTGGATGGACAAAGTTAGTTGTAATTAACAGTTTTTGTATGAAAACTCACTTCTAGTGGAACTTCATATGAAATATTAAAGTTCGTTTTGGATGGACAAAGTTAGTTGTAATTAACAGTTTTTGTATGAAAACACACTTCTGGTGGAACTTCATAATAAGAACAAAGTTCGAATCGGATGGACAAAGTTAGTTGTAATTAACAGTTTTTGTATGAAAACACACTTCTGGTGGAACTTCAAATCAAAGAACAAAGTTCGTTTTGGATGGACAAAGTTAGTTGTAATTAACAGTTTTTGTATGAAAACTCACTTCTAGTGGAACTTCATATCAACGAACAAAGTTCGTTTTGAATGGATAAAGTTAGTTGTAATTAACAGTTTTTGTATGAAAACACACTTCTGGTGGAACTTCATATGAAAGAACAAAGTTCGAATCGGATGGACAAAGTTAGTTGTAATTAACAGTTTTTGTATGAAAACACACTTCTGGTGGAACTTCATATGAAAGAACAAAGTTCGAATCGGATGGACAAAGTTAGTTGTAATTAACAGTTTTTGTATGAAAACACATTTCTAGTGGAACTTCATATCAACGAACAAAGTTCGTTTTTAATGGACAAAGTTAGTTGTAATTAACAGTTTTTGTATGAAAACACACTTCTGGTGGAACTTCATATCAACGAACAAAGTTCGAATCGGATGGACAAAGTTAGTTGTAATTAACAGTTTTTGTATGAAAACACACTTCTGGTGGAACTTCATATCAACGAACAAAGTTCGAATCGGATGGACAAAGTTAATTGTAATTTACAGTTTTTGTATGAAAACACATTTCTAGTGGAACTTCATATCAACGAACAAAGTTCGTTTTTAATGGACAAAGTTAGTTGTAATTAACAGTTTTTGTATGAAAACACACTTCTGGTGGAACTTCATATCAACGAACAAAGTTCGAATCTGATGGACAAAGTTAGTTGTAATTAACAGTTTTTGTATGAAAACACACTTCTGGTGGAACTTCAAATCAAAGAACAAAGTTCGAATCGGATGGACAAAGTTAGTTGTAATTAACAGTTTTTGTATGAAAACACACTTCTGGTGGAACTTCATATCAACGAACAAAGTTCGTTTTGGATGGACAAAGTTAGTTGTAATTAACAGTTTTTGTATGAAAACACACTTCTGGTGGAACTTCATATTAACGAACAAAGTTCGAATCGGATGGACAAAGTTAATTGTAATTAACAGTTTTTGTATGAAAACACACTTCTGGTGGAACTTCAAATCAACGAACAAAGTTCGTTTTTAATGGACAAAGTTAGTTGTAATTAACAGTTTTTGTATGAAAACACACTTCTGGTGGAACTTCAAATCAAAGAACAAAGTTCGAATCGGATGGACAAAGTTAGTTGTAATTAACAGTTTTTGTATGAAAACACACTTCTGGTGGAACTTCATATCAACGAACAAAGTTCGAATCGGATGGACAAAGTTAGTTGTAATTAACAGTTTTTGTATGAAAACACACTTCTGGTGGAACTTCATATCAACGAACAAAGTTCGAATCGGATGGACAAAGTTAATTGTAATTTACAGTTTTTGTATGAAAACATATTTCTAGTGGAACTTCATATCAACGAACAAAGTTCGTTTTTAATGGACAAAGTTAGTTGTAATTAACAGTTTTTGTATGAAAACACACTTCTGGTGGAACTTCAAATCAACGAACAAAGTTCGAATCTGATGGACAAAGTTAGTTGTAATTAACAGTTTTTGTATGAAAACACACTTCTGGTGGAACTTCAAATCAAAGAACAAAGTTCGAATCGGATGGACAAAGTTAGTTGTAATTAACAGTTTTTGTATGAAAACACACTTCTGGTGGAACTTCATATCAACGAACAAAGTTCGAATCGGATGGACAAAGTTAGTTGTAATTAACAGTTTTTGTATGAAAACACACTTCTGGTGGAACTTCATATCAACGAACAAAGTTCGAATCGGATGGACAAAGTTAATTGTAATTTACAGTTTTTGTATGAAAACATATTTCTAGTGGAACTTCATATCAACGAACAAAGTTCGTTTTTAATGGACAAAGTTAGTTGTAATTAACAGTTTTTGTATGAAAACACACTTCTGGTGGAACTTCAAATCAAAGAACAAAGTTCGAATCGGATGGACAAAGTTAGTTGTAATTAACAGTTTTTGTATGAAAACACACTTCTGGTGGAACTTCATATCAACGAACAAAGTTCGAATCGGATGGACAAAGTTAGTTGTAATTAACAGTTTTTGTATGAAAACACACTTCTGGTGGAACTTCATATTAACGAACAAAGTTCGAATCGGATGGACAAAGTTAATTGTAATTAACAGTTTTTGTATGAAAACACACTTCTAGTGGAACTTCATATCAACGAACAAAGTTCGAATCGGATGGACAAAGTTAGTTGTAATTAACAGTTTTTGTATGAAAACACACTTCTGGTGGAACTTCATATCAACGAACAAAGTTCGAATCGGATGGACAAAGTTAGTTGTAATTAACAGTTTTTGTATGAAATCACACTTCTAATGGAACTTCATATCCACGAACAAATTTAGTTTTTAATGGACAAAGTTAGTTGTAATTAACAGTTTTTGTATGAAAACTCACTTCTAGTGGAACTTCGTATGAAAGATTAAAGTTCGTTTTGGATGGACAAAGTTAGTTGTAATTAACAGTTTTTGTATGAAAACACACTTCTGGTGGAACTTCATAATAAGAACAAAGTTCGAATCGGATGGACAAAGTTAGTTGTAATTAACAGTTTTTGTATGAAAACACACTTCTGGTGGAACTTCAAATCAAAGAACAAAGTTCGTTTTGGATGGACAAAGTTAGTTGTAATTAACAGTTTTTGTATGAAAACTGACTTCTAGTGGAACTTCATATCAACGAACAAAGTTCGTTTTGAATGGATAAAGTTAGTTGTAATTAACAGTTTTTGTATGAAAATACACTTCTGGTGGAACTTCATATGAAAGAACAAAGTTCGAATCGGATGGACAAAGTTAGTTGTAATTAACAGTTTTTGTATGAAAACACACTTCTGGTGGAACTTCAAATCAAAGAACAAAGTTCGTTTTGGATGGACAAAGTTAGTTGTAATTAACAGTTTTTGTATGAAAACTCACTTCTAGTGGAACTTCATATCAACGAACAAAGTTCGTTTTGAATGGATAAAGTAAGTTGTAATTAACAGTTTTTGTATGAAAACTCACTTCTAGTGGAACTTCATATGAAAGAACAAAGTTCGTTTTGGATGGACAAAGTTAGTTGTAATTAACAGTTTTTGTATGAAAACTCACTTTTAGTGGAACTTCATATGAAAGAACAAAGTTCGAATCGGATGGACAAAGTTAGTTGTGATTAACAGTTTTTGTATGAAAACTCACTTCTAGTGGAACTTCATATGAAAGAACAAAGTTCGTTTTGGATGGACAAAGTTAGTTGTAATTAACAGTTTTTGTATGAAAACACACTTCTAGTGGAACTTCATATGAAAAAACAAAGTTCGAATCGGATGGACAAAGTTAGTTGTAATTAACAGTTTTTGTATGAAAACTCACTTCTAGTGGAACTTCATATCAACGAACAAAGTTCGTTTTGGATGGATAAAGTAAGTTGTAATTAACAGTTTTTGTATGAAAACTGACTTCTAGTGGAACTTCATATCAACGAACAAAGTTCGTTTTGAATGGATAAAGTTAGTTGTAATTAACAGTTTTTGTATGAAAATACACTTCTAGTGGAACTTCATATCAACGAACAAAGTTCGTTTTGAATGGATAAAGTTAGTTGTAATTAACAGTTTTTGTATGAAAATACACTTCTGGTGGAACTTCATATGAAAGAACAAAGTTCGAATCGGATGGACAAAGTTAGTTGTAATTAACAGTTTTTGTATGAAAACTCACTTCTAGTGGAACTTCATATGAAAGAACAAAGTTCGTTTTGGATGGACAAAGTTAGTTGTAATTAACAGTTTTTGTATGAAAACACACTTCTAGTGGAACTTCGTATGAAAAAACAAAGTTCGAATCGGATGGACAAAGTTAGTTGTAATTAACAGTTTTTGTATGAAAACTCACTTCTAGTGGAACTTCATATCAACGAACAAAGTTCGTTTTGGATGGATAAAGTAAGTTGTAATTAACAGTTTTTGTATGAAAACTCACTTCTAGTGGAACTTCATATGAAAGAACAAAGTTCGTTTTGGATGGACAAAGTTAGTTGTAATTAACAGTTTTTGTATGAAAATACACTTCTGGTGGAACTTCATATGAAAGAACAAAGTTCGAATCGGATGGACAAAGTTAGTTGTAATTAACAGTTTTTGTATGAAAACACACTTCTGGTGGAACTTCAAATCAAAGAACAAAGTTCGTTTTGGATGGACAAAGTTAGTTGTAATTAACAGTTTTTGTATGAAAACTCACTTCTAGTGGAACTTCATATCAACGAACAAAGTTCGTTTTGAATGGATAAAGTTAGTTGTAATTAACAGTTTTTGTATGAAAACTGACTTCTAGTGGAACTTCATATCAACGAACAAAGTTCGTTTTGAATGGATAAAGTTAGTTGTAATTAACAGTTTTTGTATGAAAATACACTTCTGGTGGAACTTCATATGAAAGAACAAAGTTCGAATCGGATGGACAAAGTTAGTTGTAATTAACAGTTTTTGTATGAAAACTCACTTCTAGTGGAACTTCATATCAACGAACAAAGTTCGTTTTGGATGGATAAAGTAAGTTGTAATTAACAGTTTTTGTATGAAAACTCACTTCTAGTGGAACTTCATATGAAAGAACAAAGTTCGTTTTGAATGGATAAAGTTAGTTGTAATTAACAGTTTTTGTATGAAAATACACTTCTGGTGGAACTTCATATGAAAGAACAAAGTTCGAATCGGATGGACAAAGCTAGTTGTAATTAACAGTTTTTGTATGAAAACACACTTCTGGTGGAACTTCAAATCAAAGAACAAAGTTCGTTTTGGATGGACAAAGTTAGTTGTAATTAACAGTTTTTGTATGAAAACTCACTTCTAGTGGAACTTCATATCAACGAACAAAGTTCGTTTTGAATGGATAAAGTTAGTTGTAATTAACAGTTTTTGTATGAAAACTGACTTCTAGTGGAACTTCATATCAACGAACAAAGTTCGTTTTGGATGGATAAAGTAAGTTGTAATTAACAGTTTTTGTATGAAAACTCACTTCTAGTGGAACTTCATATGAAAGAACAAAGTTCGTTTTGAATGGATAAAGTTAGTTGTAATTAACAGTTTTTGTATGAAAACTCACTTCTAGTGGAACTTCATATGAAAGAACAAAGTTCGTTTTGGATGGACAAAGTTAGTTGTAATTAACAGTTTTTGTATGAAAACACACTTCTAGTGGAACTTCATATGAAAAAACAAAGTTCGAATCGGATGGACAAAGTTAGTTGTAATTAACAGTTTTTGTATGAAAACTCACTTCTAGTGGAACTTCATATCAACGAACAAAGTTCGTTTTGGATGGATAAAGTAAGTTGTAATTAACAGTTTTTGTATGAAAACTCACTTCTAGTGGAACTTCATATGAAAGAACAAAGTTCGTTTTGAATGGATAAAGTTAGTTGTAATTAACAGTTTTTGTATGAAAACTGACTTCTAGTGGAACTTCATATCAACGAACAAAGTTCGTTTTGAATGGATAAAGTTAGTTGTAATTAACAGTTTTTGTATGAAAATACACTTCTAGTGGAACTTCATATCAACGAACAAAGTTCGTTTTGAATGGATAAAGTTAGTTGTAATTAACAGTTTTTGTATGAAAACTGACTTCTAGTGGAACTTCATATCAACGAACAAAGTTCGTTTTGAATGGATAAAGTTAGTTGTAATTAACAGTTTTTGTATGAAAATACACTTCTAGTGGAACTTCATATCAACGAACAAAGTTCGTTTTGAATGGATAAAGTTAGTTGTAATTAACAGTTTTTGTATGAAAACACACTTCTAGTGGAACTTCATATGAAAAAACAAAGTTCGAATCGGATGGACAAAGTTAGTTGTAATTAACAGTTTTTGTATGAAAACTCACTTCTAGTGGAACTTCATATCAACGAACAAAGTTCGTTTTGGATGGATAAAGTAAGTTGTAATTAACAGTTTTTGTATGAAAACTCACTTCTAGTGGAACTTCATATGAAAGAACAAAGTTCGTTTTGAATGGATAAAGTTAGTTGTAATTAACAGTTTTTGTATGAAAATACACTTCTGGTGGAACTTCATATGAAAGAACAAAGTTCGAATCGGATGGACAAAGTTAGTTGTAATTAACAGTTTTTGTATGAAAACACACTTCTGGTGGAACTTCAAATCAAAGAACAAAGTTCGTTTTGGATGGACAAAGTTAGTTGTAATTAACAGTTTTTGTATGAAAACTCACTTCTAGTGGAACTTCATATCAACGAACAAAGTTCGTTTTGAATGGATAAAGTTAGTTGTAATTAACAGTTTTTGTATGAAAACTGACTTCTAGTGGAACTTCATATCAACGAACAAAGTTCGTTTTGAATGGATAAAGTTAGTTGTAATTAACAGTTTTTGTATGAAAATACACTTCTGGTGGAACTTCATATGAAAGAACAAAGTTCGAATCGGATGGACAAAGTTAGTTGTAATTAACAGTTTTTGTATGAAAACTCACTTCTAGTGGAACTTCATATGAAAGAACAAAGTTCGTTTTGGATGGACAAAGTTAGTTGTAATTAACAGTTTTTGTATGAAAACACACTTCTAGTGGAACTTCATATGAAAAAACAAAGTTCGAATCGGATGGACAAAGTTAGTTGTAATTAACAGTTTTTGTATGAAAACTCACTTCTAGTGGAACTTCATATCAACGAACAAAGTTCGTTTTGGATGGATAAAGTAAGTTGTAATTAACAGTTTTTGTATGAAAACTCACTTCTAGTGGAACTTCATATGAAAGAACAAAGTTCGTTTTGGATGGACAAAGTTAGTTGTAATTAACAGTTTTTGTATGAAAACACACTTTTAGTGGAACTTCATATGAAAGAACAAAGTTCGAATCGGATGGACAAAGTTAGTTGTGATTAACAGTTTTTGTATGAAAACTCATTTCTAGTGGAACTTCATATCAACGAACAAAGTTCGTTTTGAATGGATAAAGTTAGTTGTAATTAACAGTTTTTGTATGAAAATACACTTCTGGTGGAACTTCATATGAAAGAACAAAGTTCGAATCGGATGGACAAAGTTAGTTGTAATTAACAGTTTTTGTATGAAATCGCACTTCTGGTGGAACTTCATATGAAAGAACAAAGTTCGAATCGGATGGACAAAGTTAGTTGTAATTAACAGTTTTTGTATGAAAACACACTTCTGGTGGAACTTCATATCAACGAACAAAGTTCGAATCGGATGGACAAAGTTAGTTGTAATTAACAGTTTTTGTATGAAAACACACTTCTAGTGGAACTTCATATCAACGAACAAAGTTCGAATCGGATGGACAAAGTTAGTTGTAATTAACAGTTTTTGTATGAAAACTCACTTCTAGTGGAACTTCATATCAACGAACAAAGTTCGAATCGGATGGACAAAGTTAGTTGTAATTAACAGTTTTTGCATGAAAACTCACTTCTAGTGGAACTTCATATGAAAGATTAAAGTTCGTTTTGGATGGACAAAGTTAGTTGTAATTAACAGTTTTTGTATGAAAACACACTTCTGGTGGAACTTCATATTAAGAACAAAGTTCGAATCGGATGGACAAAGTTAGTTGTAATTAACAGTTTTTGTATGAAAACACACTTCTGGTGGAACTTCAAATCAAAGAACAAAGTTCGAATCGGATGGACAAAGTTAGTTGTAATTAACAGTTTTTGTATGAAAACACACTTCTGGTGGAACTTCAAATCAAAGAACAAAGTTCGAATCGGATGGACAAAGTTAGTTGTAATTAACAGTTTTTGTATGAAAACACACTTCTAGTGGAACTTCATATCAACGAACAAAGTTCGTTTTGGATGGACAAAGTTAGTTGTAATTAACAGTTTTTGTATGAAAACACACTTCTAGTGGAACTTCATATCAACGAACAAAGTTCGAATCGGATGGACAAAGTTAGTTGTAATTAACAGTTTTTGTATGAAAACTCACTTCTAGTGGAACTTCATATCAACGAACAAAGTTCGAATCGGATGGACAAAGTTAGTTGTAATTAACAGTTTTTGCATGAAAACTCACTTCTAGTGGAACTTCATATGAAAGATTAAAGTTCGTTTTGGATGGACAAAGTTAGTTGTAATTAACAGTTTTTGTATGAAAACACACTTCTGGTGGAACTTCATATTAAGAACAAAGTTCGAATCGGATGGACAAAGTTAGTTGTAATTAACAGTTTTTGTATGAAAACACACTTCTGGTGGAACTTCATATGAAAGAACAAAGTTCGAATCGGATGGACAAAGTTAGTTGTAATTAACAGTTTTTGTATGAAAACACACTTCTGGTGGAACTTCAAATCAAAGAACAAAGTTCGAATCGGATGGACAAAGTTAGTTGTAATTAACAGTTTTTGTATGAAAACACACTTCTGGTGGAACTTCATATCAACGAACAAAGTTCGAATCGGATGGACAAAGTTAGTTGTAATTAACAGTTTTTGTATGAAAACACACTTCTAGTGGAACTTCATATCAACGAACAAAGTTCGAATCGGATGGACAAAGTTAGTTGTAATTAACAGTTTTTGTATGAAAACTCACTTCTAGTGGAACTTCATATCAACGAACAAAGTTCGAATCGGATGGACAAAGTTAGTTGTAATTAACAGTTTTTGCATGAAAACTCACTTCTAGTGGAACTTCATATGAAAGATTAAAGTTCGTTTTGGATGGACAAAGTTAGTTGTAATTAACAGTTTTTGTATGAAAACACACTTCTGGTGGAACTTCAAATCAAAGAACAAAGTTCGAATCGGATGGACAAAGTTAGTTGTAATTAACAGTTTTTGTATGAAAACACACTTCTGGTGGAACTTCAAATCAAAGAACAAAGTTCGAATCGGATGGACAAAGTTAGTTGTAATTAACAGTTTTTGTATGAAAACACACTTCTGGTGGAACTTCAAATCAAAGAACAAAGTTCGAATCGGATGGACAAAGTTAGTTGTAATTAACAGTTTTTGTATGAAAACACACTTCTAGTGGAACTTCATATCAACGAACAAAGTTCGTTTTGGATGGACAAAGTTAGTTGTAATTAACAGTTTTTGTATGAAAACACACTTCTGGTGGAACTTCATATCAACGAACAAAGTTCGAATCGGATGGACAAAGTTAGTTGTAATTAACAGTTTTTGTATGAAAACACACTTCTGGTGGAACTTCATATAAACGAACAAAGTTCGAATCGGATAGACAAAGTTAGTTGTAATTAACAGTTTTTGTATGAAAACACACTTCTGGTGGAATTTCATATCAACGAACAAAGTTTAAATCGGATGGACAAAGTTAGTTGTAATTAACAGTTTTTGTATGAAAACACACTTCTGGTGGACTTTCATATGAAAGAACAAAGTTCGAATCGGATGGACAAAGTTAGTTGTAGTTAACAGTTTTGGTATGAAAACTCACTTCTAGTGGAACTTCATATCAACGAACAAAGTTCGTTTTGGATGGACAAAGTTCGATGTAATTAACAGTTTTTGTATGAAAACACACTTCTAGTGGAACTTCATATCAACGAACAAAGTTCGAATCGGATGGACAAAGTTAGTTCTAATTAACAGTTTTTGTATGAAAACACACTTCTGGTGGAACTTCGTATCAAAGAACAAAGTTCGTTTTGGATGGACAAAGTTAGTTGTAATTAACAGTTTTTGTATGAAAACACACTTCTAGTGGAACTTCATATCAACGAACAAAGTTCGAATCGGATGGACAAAGTTAATTGTAATTAACAGTTTTTGTATGAAAACACACTTCTGGTGGAACTTCATATCAACGAACAAAGTTCGAATCGGATGGACAAAGTTAGTTCTAATTAACAGTTTTTGTATGAAAACACACTTCTGGTGGAACTTCGTATCAAAGAACAAAGTTCGAATCGGATGGACAAAGTTAGTTGTAATTAACAGTTTTTGTATCAAACACACTTCTCGTGGAACTTCATATCAACGAACAAAGTTCGTTTTGGATGAACAAAGTTAGTTGTAATTAACAGTTTTTGTATGAAAACACACTTCTGGTGGAACTTCATATCAACGAACAAAGTTTGAATCGGATGGACAAAGTTAGTTGTAATTAACAGTTTTTGTATGAAAACACACTTCTGGTGGAACTTCATATCAACGAACAAAGTTCGAATCGGATGGACAAAGTTAGTTGTAATTAACATTTTTTGTATGAAAACACACTTCTAGTGGAACTTCATATCAACGAACAAAGTTCGAATCGGATGGACAAAGTTAGTTGTAATTAACAGTTTTTGTATGAAAACACACTTCTGGTGGAACTTCATATCAACGAACAAAGTTCGAATCGGATGGACAAAGTTAGTTGTAATTAACAGTTTTTGTATGAAAACACACTTCTGGTGGAACTTCATATCCACGAACAAAGTTCGAATCGGATGGACAAAGTTAATTGTAATTTACAGTTTTTGTATGAAAACACACTTCTGGTGGAACTTCATATCAACGAACAAAGTTCGAATCGGATGGACAAAGTTAGTTGTAATTAACAGTTTTTGTATGAAAACACACTTCTGGTGGAACTTCGTATCAAAGAACAAAGTTCGAATCGGATGGACAAAGTTAGTTGTAATTAACAGTTTTTGTATGAAAACACACTTCTGGTGGAACTTCATATCCACGAACAAAGTTCGAATCGGATGGACAAAGTTAATTGTAATTTACAGTTTTTGTATGAAAACACACTTCTAGTGGAACTTCATATCAACGAACAAAGTTCGAATCGGATGGACAAAGTTAGTTGTAATTAACAGTTTTTGTATGAAAACACACTTCTGGTGGAACTTCGTATCAAAGAACAAAGTTCGAATCGGATGGACAAAGTTAGTTGTAATTAACAGTTTTTGTATCAAACACACTTCTAGTGGAACTTCATACCAACGAACAAAGTTCGTTTTTAATGGACAAAGTTAGATGTAATTAACAGTTTTTGTATGAAAACACACTTCTGGTGGAACTTCATATCAACGAACAAAGTTCGAATCGGATGGACAAAGTTAGTTGTAATTAACAGTTTTTGTATGAAAACACACTTCTGGTGGAACTTCATATCAACGAACAAAGTTCGAATCGGATGGACAAAGTTAGTTGTAATTAACATTTTTTGTATGAAAACACACTTCTAGTGGAACTTCATATCAACGAACAAAGTTCGAATCGGATGGACAAAGTTAGTTGTAATTAACAGTTTTTGTATGAAAACACACTTCTGGTGGAACTTCATATCAACGAACAAAGTTCGAATCGGATGGACAAAGTTAGTTGTAATTAACAGTTTTTGTATGAAAACACACTTCTGGTGGAACTTCATATCCACGAACAAAGTTCGAATCGGATGGACAAAGTTAATTGTAATTTACAGTTTTTGTATGAAAACACACTTCTGGTGGAACTTCATATCAACGAACAAAGTTCGAATCGGATGGACAAAGTTAGTTGTAATTAACAGTTTTTGTATGAAAACACACTTCTGGTGGAACTTCATATCCACGAACAAAGTTCGAATCGGATGGACAAAGTTAGTTGTAATTAACAGTTTTTGTATGAAAACACACTTCTGGTGGAACTTCATATCAACGAACAAAGTTCGAATCGGATGGACAAAGTTAGTTGTAATTAACATTTTTTGTATGAAAACACACTTCTGGTGGAACTTCATATCAACGAACAAAGTTCGAATCGGATGGACAAAGTTAGTTGTAATTAACAGTTTTTGTATGAAAACACACTTCTGGTGGAACTTCATATCAACGAACAAAGTTCGAATCGGATGGACAAAGTTAGTTGTAATTAACAGTTTTTGTATGAAAACACACTTCTGGTGGAACTTCATATCCACGAACAAAGTTCGAATCGGATGGACAAAGTTAATTGTAATTTACAGTTTTTGTATGAAAACACACTTCTGGTGGAACTTCATATCATCGAACAAAGTTCGAATCGGATGGACAAAGTTAGTTGTAATTAACAGTTTTTGTATGAAAACACACTTCTGGTGGAACTTCATATCCACGAACAAAGTTCGAATCGGATGGACAAAGTTAGTTGTAATTAACAGTTTTTGTATGAAAACACACTTCTGGTGGAACTTCATATCCACGAACAAAGTTCGAATCGGATGGACAAAGTTAATTGTAATTTACAGTTTTTGTATGAAAACACACTTCTAGTGGAACTTCATATCAACGAACAAAGTTCGAATCGGATGGACAAAGTTAGTTGTAATTAACAGTTTTTGTATGAAAACACACTTCTGGTGGAACTTCGTATCAAAGAACAAAGTTCGAATCGGATGGACAAAGTTAGTTGTAATTAACAGTTTTTGTATCAAACACACTTCTAGTGGAACTTCATACCAACGAACAAAGTTCGTTTTTAATGGACAAAGTTAGATGTAATTAACAGTTTTTGTATGAAAACACACTTCTGGTGGAACTTCATATCAACGAACAAAGTTCGAATCGGATGGACAAAGTTAGTTGTAATTAACAGTTTTTGTATGAAAACACACTTCTGGTGGAACTTCATATCAACGAACAAAGTTCGAATCGGATGGACAAAGTTAGTTGTAATTAACATTTTTTTGTATGAAAACACACTTCTAGTGGAACTTCATATCAACGAACAAAGTTCGAATCGGATGGACAAAGTTAGTTGTAATTCACAGTTTTTGTATGAAAACACACTTCTGGTGGAACTTCATATCAACGAACAAAGTTCGAATCGGATGGACAAATTTAGTTGTAATTAACAGTTTTTGTATGAAAACACATTTCTAGTGGAACTTCATATCAACGAACAAAGTTCGTTTTTAATGGACAAAGTTAGTTGTAATTAACAGTTTTTGTATGAAAACACACTTCTGGTGGAACTTCATATCAACGAACAAAGTTCGAATCGGATGGACAAAGTTAGTTGTAATTAACAGTTTTTGTATGAAAACACACTTCTGGTGGAACTTCATATCAACGAACAAAGTTCGAATCGGATGGACAAAGTTAATTGTAATTTACAGTTTTTGTATGAAAACACACTTCTGGTGGAACTTCATATCAACGAACAAAGTTCGAATCGGATGGACAAAGTTAGTTGTAATTAACAGTTTTTGTATGAAAACACACTTCTGGTGGAACTTCATATCAACGAACAAAGTTCGAATCGGATGGACAAAGTTAGTTGTAATTAACATTTTTTGTATGAAAACACACTTCTAGTGGAACTTCATATCAACGAACAAAGTTCGAATCGGATGGACAAAGTTAGTTGTAATTAACAGTTTTTGTATGAAAACACACTTCTGGTGGAACTTCATATCAACGAACAAAGTTCGAATCGGATGGACAAAGTTAATTGTAAGTTACAGTTTTTGTATGAAAACACATTT
This sequence comes from Anopheles moucheti, assembly GCF_943734755.1. Classification (NCBI taxonomy): domain Eukaryota; kingdom Metazoa; phylum Arthropoda; class Insecta; order Diptera; family Culicidae; genus Anopheles; species Anopheles moucheti. The sequence continues at coordinate 87,504 of NW_026453717.1, forward strand.
CTAGTGGAACTTCATATCAACGAACAAAGTTCGTTTTTAATGGACAAAGTTAGATGTAATTAACAGTTTTTGTATGAAAACACACTTCTGGTGGAACTTCATATCAACGAACAAAGTTCGAATCGGATGGACAAAGTTAGTTGTAATTAACAGTTTTTGTATGAAAACACACTTCTGGTGGAACTTCATATCAACGAACAAAGTTCGAATCGGATGGACAAAGTTAGTTGTAATTAACAGTTTTTGTATGAAAACACACTTCTAATGGAACTTCATATCAACGAACAAATTTAGTTTTTAATGGACAAAGTTAGATGTAATTAACAGTTTTTGTATGAAAACACACTTCTGGTGAAACTTCATATCAACGAACAAAGTTCGAATCGGATGGACAAAGTAAGTTGTAATTAACAGGTTTTGTATGAAAACACACTTCTGGTGGAACTTCATATCAACGAACAAAGTTCGAATCGCATGGACAAAGTTAATTGTAATTATCAGTTTTTGTATGAAAACACACTTCTAGTGGAACTTCATATAAACGAACAAAGTTCGTTTTTAATGGACAAAGTTAGATGTAATTAACATTTTTTGTATGAAAACACACTTCTGGTGGAACTTCATATCAACGAACAAAGTTCGAATCGGATGGACAAAGTTAGTTGTAATTAACAGTTTTTGTATGAAAACACACTTCTAGTGGAACTTCATATCAACGAACAAAGTTCGAATCGGATGGACAAAGTTAAATGTAATTAACAGTTTTTGTATGAAAACACACTTCTAGTGGAATTTCATATTAACGAACAAAGTTCGTTTTGGATGGACAAAGTTAGTTGTAATTAACAGTTTTTGTATGAAAACTCACTTTTAGTGGAACTTCATATGAAAGAACAAAGTTCGAATCGGATGGACAAAGTTAGTTGTGATTAACAGTTTTTGTATGAAAACTCACTTCTAGTGGAACTTCATATCAACGAACAAAGTTCGTTTTGAATGGATAAAGTTAGTTGTAATTAACAGTTTTTGTATGAAAATACACTTCTGGTGGAACTTCATATGAAAGAACAAAGTTCGAATCGGATGGACAAAGTTAGTTGTAATTAACAGTTTTTGTATGAAAACTCACTTCTAGTGGAACTTCATATGAAAGAACAAAGTTCGTTTTGGATGGACAAAGTTAGTTGTAATTAACAGTTTTTGTATGAAAACACACTTCTAGTGGAACTTCATATGAAAAAACAAAGTTCGAATCGGATGGACAAAGTTAGTTGTAATTAACAGTTTTTGTATGAAAACTCACTTCTAGTGGAACTTCATATCAACGAACAAAGTTCGTTTTGGATGGATAAAGTAAGTTGTAATTAACAGTTTTTGTATGAAAACTCACTTCTAGTGGAACTTCATATGAAAGAACAAAGTTCGTTTTGGATGGACAAAGTTAGTTGTAATTAACAGTTTTTGTATGAAAACACACTTTTAGTGGAACTTCATATGAAAGAACAAAGTTCGAATCGGATGGACAAAGTTAGTTGTGATTAACAGTTTTTGTATGAAAACTCATTTCTAGTGGAACTTCATATCAACGAACAAAGTTCGTTTTGAATGGATAAAGTTAGTTGTAATTAACAGTTTTTGTATGAAAATACACTTCTGGTGGAACTTCATATGAAAGAACAAAGTTCGAATCGGATGGACAAAGTTAGTTGTAATTAACAGTTTTTGTATGAAAACACACTTCTGGTGGAACTTCATATGAAAGAACAAAGTTCGAATCGGATGGACAAAGTTAGTTGTAATTAACAGTTTTTGTATGAAAACACACTTCTGGTGGAACTTCATATCAACGAACAAAGTTCGAATCGGATGGACAAAGTTAGTTGTAATTAACAGTTTTTGTATGAAAACACACTTCTAGTGGAACTTCATATCAACGAACAAAGTTCGAATCGGATGGACAAAGTTAGTTGTAATTAACAGTTTTTGTATGAAAACTCACTTCTGGTGGAACTTCATATCAACGAACAAAGTTCGAATCGGATGGACAAAGTTAGTTGTAATTAACAGTTTTTGCATGAAAACTCACTTCTAGTGGAACTTCATATGAAAGATTAAAGTTCGTTTTGGATGGACAAAGTTAGTTGTAATTAACAGTTTTTGTATGAAAATACACTTCTGGTGGAACTTCATATTAAGAACAAAGTTCGAATCGGATGGACAAAGTTAGTTGTAATTAACAGTTTTTGTATGAAAACACACTTCTGGTGGAACTTCAAATCAAAGAACAAAGTTCGAATCGGATGGACAAAGTTAGTTGTAATTAACAGTTTTTGTATGAAAACACACTTCTGGTGGAACTTCAAATCAAAGAACAAAGTTCGAATCGGATGGACAAAGTTAGTTGTAATTAACAGTTTTTGTATGAAAACACACTTCTAGTGGAACTTCATATCAACGAACAAAGTTCGTTTTGGATGGACAAAGTTAGTTGTAATTAACAGTTTTTGTATGAAAACACACTTCTGGTGGAACTTCATATCAACGAACAAAGTTCGAATCGGATGGACAAAGTTAGTTGTAATTAACAGTTTTTGTATGAAAACACACTTCTGGTGGAACTTCATATAAACGAACAAAGTTCGAATCGGATAGACAAAGTTAGTTGTAATTAACAGTTTTTGTATGAAAACACACTTCTGGTGGAATTTCATATCAACGAACAAAGTTTAAATCGGATGGACAAAGTTAGTTGTAATTAACAGTTTTTGTATGAAAACACACTTCTGGTGGAACTTCATATGAAAGAACAAAGTTCGAATCGGATGGACAAAGTTAGTTGTAGTTAACAGTTTTGGTATGAAAACTCACTTCTAGTGGAACTTCATATCAACGAACAAAGTTCGTTTTGGATGGACAAAGTTCGATGTAATTAACAGTTTTTGTATGAAAACACACTTCTAGTGGAACTTCATATCAACGAACAAAGTTCGAATCGGATGGACAAAGTTAATTGTAATTAACAGTTTTTGTATGAAAACACACTTCTGGTGGAACTTCATATCAACGAACAAAGTTCGAATCGGATGGACAAAGTTAGTTCTAATTAACAGTTTTTGTATGAAAACACACTTCTGGTGGAACTTCGTATCAAAGAACAAAGTTCGAATCGGATGGACAAAGTTAGTTGTAATTAACAGTTTTTGTATCAAACACACTTCTCCTGGAACTTCATATCAACGAACAAAGTTCGTTTTGGATGAACAAAGTTAGTTGTAATTAACAGTTTTTGTATGAAAACACACTTCTGGTGGAACTTCATATCAACGAACAAAGTTTGAATCGGATGGACAAAGTTAGTTGTAATTAACAGTTTTTGTACGAAAACACACTTCTAGTGGAACTTCATACCAACGAACAAAGTTCGTTTTTAATGGACAAAGTTAGATGTAATTAACAGTTTTTGTATGAAAACACACTTCTGGTGGAACTTCATATCAACGAACAAAGTTCGAATCGGATGGACAAAGTTAGTTGTAATTAACAGTTTTTGTATGAAAACACACTTCTGGTGGAACTTCATATCAACGAACAAAGTTCGAATCGGATGGACAAAGTTAGTTGTAATTAACATTTTTTGTATGAAAACACACTTCTAGTGGAACTTCATATCAACGAACAAAGTTCGAATCGGATGGACAAAGTTAGTTGTAATTAACAGTTTTTGTATGAAAACACACTTCTGGTGGAACTTCATATCAACGAACAAAGTTCGAATCGGATGGACAAAGTTAGTTGTAATTAACAGTTTTTGTATGAAAACACACTTCTGGTGGAACTTCATATCCACGAACAAAGTTCGAATCGGATGGACAAAGTTAATTGTAATTTACAGTTTTTGTATGAAAACACACTTCTGGTGGAACTTCATATCAACGAACAAAGTTCGAATCGGATGGACAAATTTAGTTGTAATTAACAGTTTTTGTATGAAAACACATTTCTAGTGGATTTTCATATCAACGAACAAAGTTCGAATCGGATGGACAAAGTTAATTGTAATTTACAGTTTTTGTATGAAAACACACTTCTGGTGGAACTTCATATCAACGAACAAAGTTCGAATCGGATGGACAAAGTTAGTTGTAATTAACAGTTTTTGTATGAAAACACACTTCTGGTGGAACTTCATATCAACGAACAAAGTTCGAATCGGATGGACAAAGTTAGTTGTAATTAACATTTTTTGTATGAAAACACACTTCTAGTGGAACTTCATATCAACGAACAAAGTTCGAATCGGATGGACAAAGTTAGTTGTAATTAACAGTTTTTGTATGAAAACACACTTCTGGTGGAACTTCATATCAACGAACAAAGTTCGAATCGGATGGACAAAGTTAGTTGTAATTAACATTTTTTGTATGAAAACACATTTCTAGTGGAACTTCATATCAACGAACAAAGTTCGAATCGGATGGACAAATTTAGTTGTAATTAACAGTTTTTGTATGAAAACACATTTCTAGTGGAACTTCATATCAACGAACAAAGTTCGAATCGGATGGACAAAGTTAATTGTAATTTACAGTTTTTGTATGAAAACACACTTCTGGTGGAACTTCATATCAACGAACAAAGTTCGAATCGGATGGACAAAGTTAGTTGTAATTAACAGTTTTTGTATGAAAACACATTTCTAGTGGAACTTCATATCAACGAACAAAGTTCGAATCGGATGGACAAAGTTAATTGTAATTTACAGTTTTTGTATGAAAACACACTTCTGGTGGAACTTCATATCAACGAACAAAGTTCGAATCGGATGGACAAAGTTAGTTGTAATTAACAGTTTTTGTATGAAAACACACTTCTGGTGGAACTTCATATCAACGAACAAAGTTCGAATCGGATGGACAAAGTTAGTTGTAATTAACATTTTTTGTATGAAAACACACTTCTAGTGGAACTTCATATCAACGAACAAAGTTCGAATCGGATGGACAAAGTTAGTTGTAATTAACAGTTTTTGTATGAAAACACACTTCTGGTGGAACTTCATATCAACGAACAAAGTTCGAATCGGATGGACAAAGTTAATTGTAAGTTACAGTTTTTGTATAAAAACACATTTCTAGTGGAACTTCATATCAACGAACAAAGTTCGTTTTTAATGGACAAAGTTAGATGTAATTAACAGTTTTTGTATGAAAACACACTTCTAGTGGAACTTCATATCAACGAACAAAGTTCGAATCGGATGGACAAAGTTAGTTGTAATTAACAGTTTTTGTATGAAAACACACTTCTAGTGGAACTTCATATCAACGAACAAAGTTCGAATCGGATGGACAAAGTTAGTTGTAATTAACAGTTTTTGTATGAAAACACACTTCTAGTGGAACTTCATATCAACGAACAAAGTTCGTTTTTAATGGACAAAGTTAGATGTAATTAACAGTTTTTGTATGAAAACACACTTCTGGTGGAACTTCATATCAACGAACAAAGTTCGAATCGGATGGACAAAGTTAGTTGTAATTAACAGTTTTTGTATGAAAACACACTTCTAGTGGAACTTCATATCAACGAACAAAGTTCGAATCGGATGGACAAAGTTAAATGTAATTAACAGTTTTTGTATGAAAACACACTTCTAGTGGAATTTCAGATTAACGAACAAAGTTCGTTTTGGATGGACAAAGTTAGTTGTAATTAACAGTTTTTGTATGAAAACACACTTCTGGTGGAACTTCATATCAACGAACAAAGTTCGAATCGGATGGACAAAGTTAGTTGTAATTAACAGTTTTTGTATGAAAACACACTTCTAATGGAACTTCATATCAACGAACAAATTTAGTTTTTAATGGACAAAGTTAGATGTAATTAACAGTTTTTGTATGAAAACACACTTCTGGTGAAACTTCATATCAACGAACAAAGTTCGAATCGGATGGACAAAGTAAGTTGTAATTAACAGGTTTTGTATGAAAACACACTTCTGGTGGAACTTCATATCAACGAACAAAGTTCGAATCGCATGGACAAAGTTAATTGTAATTATCAGTTTTTGTATGAAAACACACTTCTAGTGGAACTTCATATAAACGAACAAAGTTCGTTTTTAATGGACAAAGTTAGATGTAATTAACATTTTTTGTATGAAAACACACTTCTGGTGGAACTTCATATCAACGAACAAAGTTCGAATCGGATGGACAAAGTTAGTTGTAATTAACAGTTTTTGTATGAAAACACACTTCTAGTGGAACTTCATATCAACGAACAAAGTTCGAATCGGATGGACAAAGTTAAATGTAATTAACAGTTTTTGTATGAAAACACACTTCTAGTGGAATTTCATATTAACGAACAAAGTTCGTTTTGGATGGACAAAGTTAGTTGTAATTAACAGTTTTTGTATGAAAACACACTTCTAGTGGAACTTCATATCAACGAACAAAGTTCGAATCGGATGGACAAAGTTAGTTGTAATTAACAGTTTTTGTATGAAAACACACTTCTGGTGGAACTTCATATCAACGAACAAATTTAGTTTTTAATGGACAAAGTTAGATGTAATTAACAGTTTTTGTATGAAAACACACTTCTGGTGGAACTTCATATCAACGAACAAAGTTCGAATCGGATGGACAAAGTTAGTTGTAATTAACAGTTTTTGTATGAAAACACACTTCTAGTGGAACTTCAAATCAAAGAACAAAGTTCGAATCGGATGGACAAAGTTAGTTGTAATTAACAGTTTTTGTATGAAAACACACTTCTGGTGGAACTTCATATCAACGAACAAAGTTCGAATCGGATGGACAAAGTTAGTTGTAATTAACAGTTTTTGTATGAAAACACACTTCTAGTGGAACTTCATATCAACGAACAAAGTTCGTTTTTAATGGACAAAGTTAGATGTAATTAACAGTTTTTGTATGAAAACACACTTCTGGTGGAACTTCATATCAACGAACAAAGTTCGAATCGGATGGACAAAGTTAGTTGTAATTAACAGTTTTTGTATGAAAACACACTTCTAGTGGAACTTCATATCAACGAACAAAGTTCGAATCGGATGGACAAAGTTAAATGTAATTAACAGTTTTTGTATGAAAACACACTTCTAGTGGAATTTCAGATTAACGAACAAAGTTCGTTTTGGATGGACAAAGTTAGTTGTAATTAACAGTTTTTGTATGAAAACACACTTCTGGTGGAACTTCATATGAAAGAACAAAGTTCGAATCGGATGGACAAAGTTAGTTGTAATTAACAGTTTTTGTATGAAAACACACTTCTAGTGGAACTTCATATGAAAGAACAAAGTTCGAATCGGATGGACAAAGTTAGTTGTAATTAACAGTTTTTGTATGAAAACACACTTCTAGTGGAACTTCATATCAACGAACAAAGTTCGTTTTTAATGGACAAAGTTAGATGTAATTAACAGTTTTTGTATGAAAACACACTTCTGGTGGAACTTCATATGAACGAACAAAGTTCGAATCGGATGGACAAAGTTAGTTGTAATTAACAGTTTTTGTATGAAAACACACTTCTAGTGGAACTTCATATCAACGAACAAAGTTCGAATCGGATGGACAAAGTTAAATGTAATTAACAGTTTTTGTATGAAAACACACTTCTAGTGGAATTTCATATTAACGAACAAAGTTCGTTTTGGATGGACAAAGTTAGTTGTAATTAACAGTTTTTGTATGAAAACACACTTCTAGTGGAACTTCATATCAACGAACAAAGTTCGAATCGGATGGACAAAGTTAGTTGTAATTAACAGTTTTTGTATGAAAACACACTTCTAGTGGAACTTCATATCAACGAACAAAGTTCGTTTTTAATGGACAAAGTTAGATGTAATTAACAGTTTTTGTATGAAAACACACTTCTGGTGGAACTTCATATGAACGAACAAAGTTCGAATCGGATGGACAAAGTTAGTTGTAATTAACAGTTTTTGTATGAAAACACACTTCTAGTGGAACTTCATATCAACGAACAAAGTTCGAATCGGATGGACAAAGTTAAATGTAATTAACAGTTTTTGTATGAAAACACACTTCTAGTGGAATTTCATATTAACGAACAAAGTTCGTTTTGGATGGACAAAGTTAGTTGTAATTAACAGTTTTTGTATGAAAACACACTTCTGGTGGAACTTCATATGAAAGAACAAAGTTCGAATCGGATGGACAAAGTTAGTTGTAATTAACAGTTTTTGTATGAAAACACACTTCTAGTGGAACTTCATATCAACGAACAAAGTTCGTTTTTAATGGACAAAGTTAGATGTAATTAACAGTTTTTGTATGAAAACACACTTCTGGTGGAACTTCATATGAAAGAACAAAGTTCGAATCGGATGGACAAAGTTAGTTGAAATTAACAGTTTTTGTATGAAAACACACTTCTAGTGGAACTTCATATCAACGAACAAAGTTCGTTTTTAATGGACAAAGTTAGATGTAATTAACAGTTTTTGTATGAAAACACACTTCTGGTGGAATTTCATATGAAAGAACAAAGTTCGAATCGGATGGACAAAGTTAGTTGTAATTAACAGTTTTTGTATGAAAACACACTTCTAGTGGAACTTCATATCAACGAACAAAGTTCGAATCGGATGGACAAAGTTAAATGTAATTAACAGTTTTTGTATGAAAACACACTTCTAGTGGAATTTCATATTAACGAACAAAGTTCGTTTTGGATGGACAAAGTTAGTTGTAATTAACAGTTTTTGTATGAAAACACACTTCTGGTGGAACTTCATATGAAAGAACAAAGTTCGAATCGGATGGACAAAGTTAGTTGTAATTAACAGTTTTTGTATGAAAACACACTTCTAGTGGAACTTCATATCAACGAACAAAGTTCGTTTTTAATGGACAAAGTTAGATGTAATTAACAGTTTTTGTATGAAAACACACTTCTGGTGGAATTTCATATGAAAGAACAAAGTTCGAATCGGATGGACAAAGTTAGTTGTAATTAACAGTTTTTGTATGAAAACACACTTCTAGTGGAACTTCATATCAACGAACAAAGTTCGAATCGGATGGACAAAGTTAGTTGTAATTAACAGTTTTTGTATGAAATCGCACTTCTGGTGCAATTTCATATCAACGTACAAAGTTCGAATCGGATGGACAAAGTTAGTTGTAATTAACAGTTTTTGTATGAAATCGCACTTCTGGTGCAATTTCATATCAACGTACAAAGTTCGAATCGGATGGACAAAGTTAGTTGTAATTCACAGTTTTTGAATAAAATCGCACTTCTGGTGCAATTTCATATCAACGTACAAAGTTCGAATCGGATGGACAAAGTTAGTTGTAATTAACAGTTTTTGTATGAAATCGCACTTCTGGTGCAATTTCATATCAACGTACAAAGTTCGAATCGGATGGACAAAGTTAGTTGTAATTCAAAGTTTTTGAATGAAATCGCACTTCTAGTGCAATTTCATATCAACGTACAAAGTTCGTATCGGATGGACAAAGTTAGTTGTAATTCACAGTTTTTGAATAAAATCGCACTTCTGGTGCAATTTCATATCAACGTACAAAGTTCGTATCGGATGGACAAAGTTAGTTGTAATTCACAGTTTTTGTATGAAATCGCACTTCTGGTGGAACTTTATATCAACGTACAAAGTTCGAATCGGATAGACAAAGTTAGTTGTAATTCACAGTTTTTGTATGAAATCGCACTTCTGGTGGAACTTTATATCAACGTACAAAGTTCGTATCGGATGGACAAAGTTAGTTGTAATTCACAGTTTTTGAATAAAATCGCACTTCTGGTGCAATTTCATATCAACGTACAAAGTTCGTATCGGATGGACAAAGTTAGTTGTAATTCACAGTTTTTGAATAAAATCGCACTTCTGGTGCAATTTCATATCAACGTACAAAGTTCGTATCGGATGGACAAAGTTAGTTGTAATTCACAGTTTTTGAATAAAATCGCACTTCTGGTGCAATTTCATATCAACGTACAAAGTTCGTATCGGATGGACAAAGTTAGTTGTAATTCACAGTTTTTGTATGAAATCGCACTTCTGGTGGAACTTTATATCAACGTACAAAGTTCGAATCGGATAGACAAAGTTAGTTGTAATTCACAGTTTTTGTATGAAATCGCACTTCTGGTGGAACTTTATATCAACGTACAAAGTTCGTATCGGATGGACAAAGTTAGTTGTAATTCAAAGTTTTTGAATGAAATCGCACTTCTAGTGCAATTTCATATCAACGTACAAAGTTCGTATCGGATGGACAAAGTTAGTTGTAATTCACAGTTTTTGCATGAAATCGCACTTCTGGTGCAATTTCATATCAACGTACAAAGTTCGTATCGGATGGACAAAGTTAGTTGTAATTCACAGTTTTTGAATAAAATCGCACTTCTGGTGCAATTTCATATCAACGTACAAAGTTCGTATCGGATGGACAAAGTTAGTTGTAATTCACAGTTTTTGTATGAAATCGCACTTCTGGTGGAACTTTATATCAACGTACAAAGTTCGAATCGGATAGACAAAGTAAGTTGTAATTCACAGTTTTTGTATGAAATCGCACTTCTGGTGGAACTTTATATCAACGTACAAAGTTCGTATCGGATGGACAAAGTTAGTTGTAATTCACAGTTTTTGAATAAAATCGCACTTCTGGTGCAATTTCATATCAACGTACAAAGTTCGTATCGGATGGACAAAGTTAGTTGTAATTAACAGTTTTTGTATGAAATCGCACTTCTGGTGCAATTTCATATCAACGTACAAAGTTCGTATCGGATGGACAAAGTTAGTTGTAATTCACAGTTTTTGAATAAAATCGCACTTCTGGTGCAATTTCATATCAACGTACAAAGTTCGTATCGGATGGACAAAGTTAGTTGTAATTCACAGTTTTTGTATGAAATCGCACTTCTGGTGGAACTTTATATCAACGTACAAAGTTCGAATCGGATAGACAAAGTTAGTTGTAATTCACAGTTTTTGTATGAAATCGCACTTCTGGTGGAACTTTATATCAACGTACAAAGTTCGTATCGGATGGACAAAGTTAGTTGTAATTCAAAGTTTTTGAATGAAATCGCACTTCTAGTGCAATTTCATATCAACGTACAAAGTTCGTATCGGATGGACAAAGTTAGTTGTAATTCACAGTTTTTGCATGAAATCGCACTTCTGGTGCAATTTCATATCAACGTACAAAGTTCGTATCGGATGGACAAAGTTAGTTGTAATTCACAGTTTTTGAATAAAATCGCACTTCTGGTGCAATTTCATATCAACGTACAAAGTTCGTATCGGATGGACAAAGTTAGTTGTAATTCACAGTTTTTGAATGAAATCGCACTTCTAGTGCAATTTCATATCAACGTACAAAGTTCGTATCGGATGGACAAAGTTAGTTGTAATTCACAGTTTTTGCATGAAATCGCACTTCTGGTGCAATTTCATATCAACGTACAAAGTTCGTATCGGATGGACAAAGTTAGTTGTAATTCACAGTTTTTGAATGAAATCGCACTTCTAGTGCAATTTCATATCAACGTACAAAGTTCGTATCGGATGGACAAAGTTAGTTGTAATTCACAGTTTTTGCATGAAATCGCACTTCTGGTGCAATTTCATATCAACGTACAAAGTTCGTATCGGATGGACAAAGTTAGTTGTAATTCACAGTTTTTGAATAAAATCGCACTTCTGGTGCAATTTCATATCAACGTACAAAGTTCGTATCGGATGGACAAAGTTAGTTGTAATTCACAGTTTTTGTATGAAATCGCACTTCTGGTGCAATTTCATATCAACGTACAAAGTTCGAATCGGATGGACAAAGTTAGTTGTAATTCACAGTTTTTGAATGAAATCGCACTTCTAGTGCAATTTCATATCAACGTACAAAGTTCGTATCGGATGGACAAAGTTAGTTGTAATTCACAGTTTTTGAATAAAATCGCACTTCTGGTGCAATTTCATATCAACGTACAAAGTTCGTATCGGATGGACAAAGTTAGTTGTAATTCACAGTTTTTGAATAAAATCGCACTTCTGGTGCAATTTCATATCAACGTACAAAGTTCGTATCGGATGGACAAAGTTAGTTGTAATTCACAGTTTTTGAATAAAATCGCACTTCTGGTGCAATTTCATATCAACGTACAAAGTTCGTATCGGATGGACAAAGTTAGTTGTAATTAACAGTTTTTGAATAAAATCGCACTTCTGGTGCAATTTCATATCAACGTACAAAGTTCGTATCGGATGGACAAAGTTAGTTGTAATTCACAGTTTTTGTATGAAATCGCACTTCTGGTGGAACTTTATATCAACGTACAAAGTTCGAATCGGATGGACAAAGTTAGTTGTAATTCACAGTTTTTGAATGAAATCGCACTTCTGGTGCAATTTCATATCAACGTACAAAGTTCGTATCGGATGGACAAAGTTAGTTGTAATTCACAGTTTTTGAATAAAATCGCACTTCTGGTGCAATTTCATATCAACGTACAAAGTTCGTATCGGATGGACAAAGTTAGTTGTAATTCACAGTTTTTGAATGAAATCGCACTTCTGGTGCAATTTCATATCAACGTACAAAGTTCGAATCGGATGGACAAAGTTAGTTGAAATAGACAGTTTTCGCATGAAAACTCATTCCTGGTGGAACTTCATAGCAAAGTACAAAGATCGTTTTGGATGGACAAAGTTAGTTGTAATTCACAGTTTTTGAATGAAATCGCACTTCTGGTGCAATTTCATATCAACGTTCAAAGTTCGTATCGGATGGACAAAGTTAGTTGTAATTCACAGTTTTTGAATGAAATCGCACTTCTGGTGCAATTTCATATCAACGTTCAAAGTTCGTATCGGATGGACAAAGTTAGTTGTAATTAACAGTTTTTGTATGAAATCGCACTTCTGGTGCAATTTCATATCAACGTTCAAAGTTCGTATCGGATGGACAAAGTTAGTTGTAATTCACAGTTTTTGTATGAAATCGCACTTCTAGTGCAATTTCATATCAACGTTCAAAGTTCGAATCGGATGGACAAAGTTAGTTGTAATTCACAGTTTTTGAATGAAATCGCACTTCTGGTGCAATTTCATATCAACGTTCAAAGTTCGTATCGGATGGACAAAGTTAGTTGTAATTAACAGTTTTTGTATGAAATCGCACTTCTGGTGCAATTTCATATCAACGTTCAAAGTTCGTATCGGATGGACAAAGTTAGTTGTAATTCACAGTTTTTGTATGAAATCGCACTTCTAGTGCAATTTCATATCAACGTTCAAAGTTCGAATCGGATGGACAAAGTTAGTTGTAATTAACAGTTTTTGTATGAAATCGCACTTCTGGTGCAATTTCATATCAACGTTCAAAGTTCGTATCGGATGGACAAAGTTAGTTGTAATTAACAGTTTTTGTATGAAATCGCACTTCTGGTGCAATTTCATATCAACGTTCAAAGTTCGTATCGGATGGACAAAGTTAGTTGTAATTAACAGTTTTTGTATGAAATCGCACTTCTGGTGCAATTTCATATCAACGTACAAAGTTCGAATCGGATGGACAAAGTTAGTTGTAATTAACAGTTTTTGTATGAAATCGCACTTCTGGTGCAATTTCATATCAACGTTCAAAGTTCGTATCGGATGGACAAAGTTAGTTGTAATTAACAGTTTTTGTATGAAATCGCACTTCTGGTGCAATTTCATATCAACGTACAAAGTTCGTATCGGATGGACAAAGTTAGTTGTAATTCACAGTTTTTGTATGAAATCGCACTTCTGGTGCAATTTCATATCAACGTACAAAGTTCGAATCGGATGGACAAAGTTAGTTGTAATTAACAGTTTTTGTATGAAATCGCACTTCTGGTGCAATTTCATATCAACGTTCAAAGTTCGTATCGGATGGACAAAGTTAGTTGTAATTCACAGTTTTTGTATGAAATCGCACTTCTGGTGCAATTTCATATCAACGTTCAAAGTTCGTATCGGATGGACAAAGTTAGTTGTAATTAACAGTTTTTGTATGAAATCGCACTTCTGGTGCAATTTCATATCAACGTTCAAAGTTCGTATCGGATGGACAAAGTTAGTTGTAATTAACAGTTTTTGTATGAAATCGCACTTCTGGTGCAATTTCATATCAACGTTCAAAGTTCGTATCGGATGGACAAAGTTAGTTGTAATTAACAGTTTTTGTATGAAATCGCACTTCTGGTGCAATTTCATATCAACGTTCAAAGTTCGTATCGGATGGACAAAGTTAGTTGTAATTAACAGTTTTTGTATGAAATCGCACTTCTGGTGCAATTTCATATCAACGTTCAAAGTTCGTATCGGATGGACAAAGTTAGTTGTAATTCACAGTTTTTGTATGAAATCGCACTTCTGGTGCAATTTCATATCAACGTTCAAAGTTCGTATCGGATGGACAAAGTTAGTTGTAATTCACAGTTTTTGTATGAAATCGCACTTCTGGTGCAATTTCATATCAACGTACAAAGTTCGTATCGGATGGACAAAGTTAGTTGTAATTAACAGTTTTTGTATGAAATCGCACTTCTGGTGCAATTTCATATCAACGTTCAAAGTTCGTATCGGATGGACAAAGTTAGTTGTAATTAACAGTTTTTGTATGAAATCGCACTTCTGGTGCAATTTCATATCAACGTACAAAGTTCGTATCGGATGGACAAAGTTAGTTGTAATTAACAGTTTTTGTATGAAATCGCACTTCTGGTGCAATTTCATATCAACGTTCAAAGTTCGTATCGGATGGACAAAGTTAGTTGTAATTAACAGTTTTTGTATGAAATCGCACTTCTGGTGCAATTTCATATCAACGTTCAAAGTTCGTATCGGATGGACAAAGTTAGTTGTAATTCACAGTTTTTGTATGAAATCGCACTTCTGGTGCAATTTCATATCAACGTACAAAGTTCGAATCGGATGGACAAAGTTAGTTGTAATTAACAGTTTTTGTATGAAATCGCACTTCTGGTGCAATTTCATATCAACGTACAAAGTTCGTATCGGATGGACAAAGTTAGTTGTAATTCACAGTTTTTGTATGAAATCGCACTTCTGGTGCAATTTCATATCAACGTTCAAAGTTCGTATCGGATGGACAAAGTTAGTTGTAATTAACAGTTTTTGTATGAAATCGCACTTCTGGTGCAATTTCATATCAACGTACAAAGTTCGTATCGGATGGACAAAGTTAGTTGTAATTCACAGTTTTTGTATGAAATCGCACTTCTGGTGCAATTTCATATCAACGTTCAAAGTTCGTATCGGATGGACAAAGTTAGTTGTAATTCACAGTTTTTGTATGAAATCGCACTTCTGGTGCAATTTCATATCAACGTACAAAGTTCGTATCGGATGGACAAAGTTAGTTGTAATTAACAGTTTTTGTATGAAATCGCACTTCTGGTGCAATTTCATATCAACGTTCAAAGTTCGTATCGGATGGACAAAGTTAGTTGTAATTAACAGTTTTTGTATGAAATCGCACTTCTGGTGCAATTTCATATCAACGTACAAAGTTCGTATCGGATGGACAAAGTTAGTTGTAATTAACAGTTTTTGTATGAAATCGCACTTCTGGTGCAATTTCATATCAACGTACAAAGTTCGTATCGGATGGACAAAGTTAGTTGTAATTCACAGTTTTTGTATGAAATCGCACTTCTGGTGCAATTTCATATCAACGTACAAAGTTCGAATCGGATGGACAAAGTTAGTTGTAATTAACAGTTTTTGTATGAAATCGCACTTCTGGTGCAATTTCATATCAACGTACAAAGTTCGTATCGGATGGACAAAGTTAGTTGTAATTCACAGTTTTTGTATGAAATCGCACTTCTGGTGCAATTTCATATCAACGTTCAAAGTTCGTATCGGATGGACAAAGTTAGTTGTAATTAACAGTTTTTGTATGAAATCGAACTTCTGGTGCAATTTCATATCAACGTTCAAAGTTCGTATCGGATGGACAAAGTTAGTTGTAATTAACAGTTTTTGTATGAAATCGCACTTCTGGTGCAATTTCATATCAACGTACAAAGTTCGTATCGGATGGACAAAGTTAGTTGTAATTCACAGTTTTTGTATGAAATCGCACTTCTGGTGCAATTTCATATCAACGTTCAAAGTTCGTATCGGATGGACAAAGTTAGTTGTAATTAACAGTTTTTGTATGAAATCGCACTTCTGGTGCAATTTCATATCAACGTTCAAAGTTCGTATCGGATGGACAAAGTTAGTTGTAATTAACAGTTTTTGTATGAAATCGCACTTCTGGTGCAATTTCATATCAACGTACAAAGTTCGTATCGGATGGACAAAGTTAGTTGTAATTCACAGTTTTTGTATGAAATCGCACTTCTGGTGCAATTTCATATCAACGTACAAAGTTCGTATCGGATGGACAAAGTTAGTTGTAATTAACAGTTTTTGTATGAAATCGCACTTCTGGTGCAATTTCATATCAACGTTCAAAGTTCGTATCGGATGGACAAAGTTAGTTGTAATTAACAGTTTTTGTATGAAATCGCACTTCTGGTGCAATTTCATATCAACGTTCAAAGTTCGTATCGGATGGACAAAGTTAGTTGTAATTAACAGTTTTTGTATGAAATCGCACTTCTGGTGCAATTTCATATCAACGTACAAAGTTCGTATCGGATGGACAAAGTTAGTTGTAATTCACAGTTTTTGTATGAAATCGCACTTCTGGTGCAATTTCATATCAACGTACAAAGTTCGAATCGGATGGACAAAGTTAGTTGTAATTAACAGTTTTTGTATGAAATCGCACTTCTGGTGCAATTTCATATCAACGTACAAAGTTCGTATCGGATGGACAAAGTTAGTTGTAATTAACAGTTTTTGTATGAAATCGCACTTCTGGTGCAATTTCATATCAACGTTCAAAGTTCGTATCGGATGGACAAAGTTAGTTGTAATTAACAGTTTTTGTATGAAATCGCACTTCTGGTGCAATTTCATATCAACGTTCAAAGTTCGTATCGGATGGACAAAGTTAGTTGTAATTAACAGTTTTTGTATGAAATCGCACTTCTGGTGCAATTTCATATCAACGTACAAAGTTCGTATCGGATGGACAAAGTTAGTTGTAATTCACAGTTTTTGTATGAAATCGCACTTCTGGTGCAATTTCATATCAACGTACAAAGTTCGAATCGGATGGACAAAGTTAGTTGTAATTAACAGTTTTTGTATGAAATCGCACTTCTGGTGCAATTTCATATCAACGTACAAAGTTCGAATCGGATGGACAAAGTTAGTTGTAATTAACAGTTTTTGTATGAAATCGCACTTCTGGTGCAATTTCATATCAACGTTCAAAGTTCGTATCGGATGGACAAAGTTAGTTGTAATTAACAGTTTTTGTATGAAATCGCACTTCTGGTGCAATTTCATATCAACGTACAAAGTTCGTATCGGATGGACAAAGTTAGTTGTAATTCACAGTTTTTGTATGAAATCGCACTTCTGGTGCAATTTCATATCAACGTACAAAGTTCGAATCGGATGGACAAAGTTAGTTGTAATTAACAGTTTTTGTATGAAATCGCACTTCTGGTGCAATTTCATATCAACGTTCAAAGTTCGTATCGGATGGACAAAGTTAGTTGTAATTAACAGTTTTTGTATGAAATCGCACTTCTGGTGCAATTTCATATCAACGTTCAAAGTTCGTATCGGATGGACAAAGTTAGTTGTAATTAACAGTTTTTGTATGAAATCGCACTTCTGGTGCAATTTCATATCAACGTACAAAGTTCGTATCGGATGGACAAAGTTAGTTGTAATTCACAGTTTTTGTATGAAATCGCACTTCTGGTGCAATTTCATATCAACGTACAAAGTTCGAATCGGATGGACAAAGTTAGTTGTAATTAACAGTTTTTGTATGAAATCGCACTTCTGGTGCAATTTCATATCAACGTTCAAAGTTCGTATCGGATGGACAAAGTTAGTTGTAATTAACAGTTTTTGTATGAAATCGCACTTCTGGTGCAATTTCATATCAACGTTCAAAGTTCGTATCGGATGGACAAAGTTAGTTGTAATTAACAGTTTTTGTATGAAATCGCACTTCTGGTGCAATTTCATATCAACGTACAAAGTTCGTATCGGATGGACAAAGTTAGTTGTAATTCACAGTTTTTGTATGAAATCGCACTTCTGGTGCAATTTCATATCAACGTACAAAGTTCGAATCGGATGGACAAAGTTAGTTGTAATTAACAGTTTTTGTATGAAATCGCACTTCTGGTGCAATTTCATATCAACGTTCAAAGTTCGTATCGGATGGACAAAGTTAGTTGTAATTAACAGTTTTTGTATGAAATCGCACTTCTGGTGCAATTTCATATCAACGTACAAAGTTCGTATCGGATGGACAAAGTTAGTTGTAATTCACAGTTTTTGTATGAAATCGCACTTCTGGTGCAATTTCATATCAACGTACAAAGTTCGAATCGGATGGACAAAGTTAGTTGTAATTAACAGTTTTTGTATGAAATCGCACTTCTGGTGCAATTTCATATCAACGTTCAAAGTTCGTATCGGATGGACAAAGTTAGTTGTAATTAACAGTTTTTGTATGAAATCGCACTTCTGGTGCAATTTCATATCAACGTACAAAGTTCGTATCGGATGGACAAAGTTAGTTGTAATTCACAGTTTTTGAATGAAATCGCACTTCTAGTGCAATTTCATATCAACGTTCAAAGTTCGTATCGGATGGACAAAGTTAGTTGTAATTAACAGTTTTTGTATGAAATCGCACTTCTGGTGCAATTTCATATCAACGTTCAAAGTTCGTATCGGATGGACAAAGTTAGTTGTAATTAACAGTTTTTGTATGAAATCGCACTTCTGGTGCAATTTCATATCAACGTTCAAAGTTCGAATCGGATGGACAAAGTTAGTTGTAATTAACAGTTTTTGTATGAAATCGCACTTCTGGTGCAATTTCATATCAACGTTCAAAGTTCGTATCGGATGGACAAAGTTAGTTGTAATTAACAGTTTTTGTATGAAATCGCACTTCTGGTGCAATTTCATATCAACGTTCAAAGTTCGTATCGGATGGACAAAGTTAGTTGTAATTAACAGTTTTTGTATGAAATCGCACTTCTGGTGCAATTTCATATCAACGTACAAAGTTCGTATCGGATGGACAAAGTTAGTTGTAATTCACAGTTTTTGAATGAAATCGCACTTCTAGTGCAATTTCATATCAACGTTCAAAGTTCGTATCGGATGGACAAAGTTAGTTGTAATTAACAGTTTTTGTATGAAATCGCACTTCTGGTGCAATTTCATATCAACGTTCAAAGTTCGTATCGGATGGACAAAGTTAGTTGTAATTAACAGTTTTTGTATGAAATCGCACTTCTGGTGCAATTTCATATCAACGTACAAAGTTCGTATCGGATGGACAAAGTTAGTTGTAATTCACAGTTTTTGTATGAAATCGCACTTCTGGTGCAATTTCATATCAACGTACAAAGTTCGTATCGGATGGACAAAGTTAGTTGTAATTAACAGTTTTTGTATGAAATCGCACTTCTGGTGCAATTTCATATCAACGTTCAAAGTTCGTATCGGATGGACAAAGTTAGTTGTAATTAACAGTTTTTGTATGAAATCGCACTTCTGGTGCAATTTCATATCAACGTACAAAGTTCGTATCGGATGGACAAAGTTAGTTGTAATTCACAGTTTTTGAATGAAATCGCACTTCTAGTGCAATTTCATATCAACGTTCAAAGTTCGTATCGGATGGACAAAGTTAGTTGTAATTAACAGTTTTTGTATGAAATCGCACTTCTGGTGCAATTTCATATCAACGTTCAAAGTTCGTATCGGATGGACAAAGTTAGTTGTAATTAACAGTTTTTGTATGAAATCGCACTTCTGGTGCAATTTCATATCAACGTACAAAGTTCGTATCGGATGGACAAAGTTAGTTGTAATTCACAGTTTTTGTATGAAATCGCACTTCTGGTGCAATTTCATATCAACGTACAAAGTTCGAATCGGATGGACAAAGTTAGTTGTAATTAACAGTTTTTGTATGAAATCGCACTTCTGGTGCAATTTCATATCAACGTTCAAAGTTCGTATCGGATGGACAAAGTTAGTTGTAATTAACAGTTTTTGTATGAAATCGCACTTCTGGTGCAATTTCATATCAACGTTCAAAGTTCGTATCGGATGGACAAAGTTAGTTGTAATTAACAGTTTTTGTATGAAATCGCACTTCTGGTGCAATTTCATATCAACGTACAAAGTTCGTATCGGATGGACAAAGTTAGTTGTAATTAACAGTTTTTGTATGAAATCGCACTTCTGGTGCAATTTCATATCAACGTTCAAAGTTCGTATCGGATGGACAAAGATAGTTGTAATTAACAGTTTTTGTATGAAATCGCACTTCTGGTGCAATTTCATATCAACGTTCAAAGTTCGTATCGGATGGACAAAGTTAGTTGTAATTAACAGTTTTTGTATGAAATCGCACTTCTGGTGCAATTTCATATCAACGTTCAAAGTTCGTATCGGATGGACAAAGTTAGTTGTAATTAACAGTTTTTGTATGAAATCGCACTTCTGGTGCAATTTCATATCAACGTTCAAAGTTCGTATCGGATGGACAAAGTTAGTTGTAATTAACAGTTTTTGTATGAAATCGCACTTCTGGTGCAATTTCATATCAACGTACAAAGTTCGTATCGGATGGACAAAGTTAGTTGTAATTCACAGTTTTTGTATGAAATCGCACTTCTGGTGCAATTTCATATCAACGTACAAAGTTCGAATCGGATGGACAAAGTTAGTTGTAATTAACAGTTTTTGTATGAAATCGCACTTCTGGTGCAATTTCATATCAACGTTCAAAGTTCGTATCGGATGGACAAAGTTAGTTGTAATTAACAGTTTTTGTATGAAATCGCACTTCTGGTGCAATTTCATATCAACGTTCAAAGTTCGAATCGGATGGACAAAGTTAGTTGTAATTAACAGTTTTTGTATGAAATCGCACTTCTGGTGCAATTTCATATCAACGTTCAAAGTTCGTATCGGATGGACAAAGTTAGTTGTAATTAACAGTTTTTGTATGAAATCGCACTTCTGGTGCAATTTCATATCAACGTACAAAGTTCGTATCGGATGGACAAAGTTAGTTGTAATTAACAGTTTTTGTATGAAATCGCACTTCTGGTGCAATTTCATATCAACGTACAAAGTTCGTATCGGATGGACAAAGTTAGTTGTAATTAACAGTTTTTGTATGAAATCGCACTTCTGGTGCAATTTCATATCAACGTTCAAAGTTCGTATCGGATGGACAAAGTTAGTTGTAATTAACAGTTTTTGTATGAAATCGCACTTCTGGTGCAATTTCATATCAACGTTCAAAGTTCGTATCGGATGGACAAAGTTAGTTGTAATTAACAGTTTTTGTATGAAATCGCACTTCTGGTGCAATTTCATATCAACGTACAAAGTTCGTATCGGATGGACAAAGTTAGTTGTAATTCACAGTTTTTGTATGAAATCGCACTTCTGGTGCAATTTCATATCAACGTACAAAGTTCGTATCGGATGGACAAAGTTAGTTGTAATTCACAGTTTTTGTATGAAATCGCACTTCTGGTGCAATTTCATATCAACGTACAAAGTTCGAATCGGATGGACAAAGTTAGTTGTAATTAACAGTTTTTGTATGAAATCGCACTTCTGGTGCAATTTCATATCAACGTACAAAGTTCGAATCGGATGGACAAAGTTAGTTGTAATTAACAGTTTTTGTATGAAATCGCACTTCTGGTGCAATTTCATATCAACGTTCAAAGTTCGTATCGGATGGACAAAGTTAGTTGTAATTAACAGTTTTTGTATGAAATCGCACTTCTGGTGGAACTTCATATCAACGAACAAAGTTCGAATCGGATGGACAAAGTTAGTTGTAATTCACAGTTTTTGTATGAAATCGCACTTCTGGTGCAATTTCATATCAACGTACAAAGTTCGAATCGGATGGACAAAGTTAGTTGTAATTAACAGTTTTTGTATGAAATCGCACTTCTGGTGCAATTTCATATCAACGTTCAAAGTTCGTATCGGATGGACAAAGTTAGTTGTAATTAACAGTTTTTGTATGAAATCGCACTTCTGGTGCAATTTCATATCAACGTTCAAAGTTCGTATCGGATGGACAAAGTTAGTTGTAATTCACAGTTTTTGTATGAAATCGCACTTCTGGTGCAATTTCATATCAACGTACAAAGTTCGTATCGGATGGACAAAGTTAGTTGTAATTCACAGTTTTTGTATGAAATCGCACTTCTGGTGCAATTTCATATCAACGTTCAAAGTTCGTATCGGATGGACAAAGTTAGTTGTAATTAACAGTTTTTGTATGAAATCGCACTTCTGGTGCAATTTCATATCAACGTTCAAAGTTCGTATCGGATGGACAAAGTTAGTTGTAATTAACAGTTTTTGTATGAAATCGCACTTCTGGTGCAATTTCATATCAACGTACAAAGTTCGTATCGGATGGACAAAGTTAGTTGTAATTCACAGTTTTTGTATGAAATCGCACTTCTGGTGCAATTTCATATCAACGTACAAAGTTCGAATCGGATGGACAAAGTTAGTTGTAATTAACAGTTTTTGTATGAAATCGCACTTCTGGTGCAATTTCATATCAACGTTCAAAGTTCGTATCGGATGGACAAAGTTAGTTGTAATTAACAGTTTTTGTATGAAATCGCACTTCTGGTGCAATTTCATATCAACGTACAAAGTTCGTATCGGATGGACAAAGTTAGTTGTAATTAACAGTTTTTGTATGAAATCGCACTTCTGGTGCAATTTCATATCAACGTTCAAAGTTCGTATCGGATGGACAAAGTTAGTTGTAATTAACAGTTTTTGTATGAAATCGCACTTCTGGTGCAATTTCATATCAACGTACAAAGTTCGTATCGGATGGACAAAGTTAGTTGTAATTCACAGTTTTTGAATGAAATCGCACTTCTAGTGCAATTTCATATCAACGTTCAAAGTTCGTATCGGATGGACAAAGTTAGTTGTAATTAACAGTTTTTGTATGAAATCGCACTTCTGGTGCAATTTCATATCAACGTTCAAAGTTCGTATCGGATGGACAAAGTTAGTTGTAATTAACAGTTTTTGTATGAAATCGCACTTCTGGTGCAATTTCATATCAACGTTCAAAGTTCGAATCGGATGGACAAAGTTAGTTGTAATTAACAGTTTTTGTATGAAATCGCACTTCTGGTGCAATTTCATATCAACGTTCAAAGTTCGTATCGGATGGACAAAGTTAGTTGTAATTAACAGTTTTTGTATGAAATCGCACTTCTGGTGCAATTTCATATCAACGTTCAAAGTTCGTATCGGATGGACAAAGTTAGTTGTAATTAACAGTTTTTGTATGAAATCGCACTTCTGGTGCAATTTCATATCAACGTTCAAAGTTCGTATCGGATGGACAAAGTTAGTTGTAATTAACAGTTTTTGTATGAAATCGCACTTCTGGTGCAATTTCATATCAACGTACAAAGTTCGTATCGGATGGACAAAGTTAGTTGTAATTCACAGTTTTTGTATGAAATCGCACTTCTGGTGCAATTTCATATCAACGTTCAAAGTTCGTATCGGATGGACAAAGTTAGTTGTAATTAACAGTTTTTGAATGAAATCGCACTTCTGGTGCAATTTCATATCAACGTTCAAAGTTCGTATCGGATGGACAAAGTTAGTTGTAATTCACAGTTTTTGTATGAAATCGCACTTCTGGTGCAATTTCATATCAACGTTCAAAGTTCGTATCGGATGGACAAAGTTAGTTGTAATTAACAGTTTTTGTATGAAATCGCACTTCTGGTGCAATTTCATATCAACGTTCAAAGTTCGTATCGGATGGACAAAGTTAGTTGTAATTAACAGTTTTTGTATGAAATCGCACTTCTGGTGCAATTTCATATCAACGTTCAAAGTTCGTATCGGATGGACAAAGTTAGTTGTAATTAACAGTTTTTGTATGAAATCGCACTTCTGGTGCAATTTCATATCAACGTTCAAAGTTCGTATCGGATGGACAAAGTTAGTTGTAATTAACAGTTTTTGTATGAAATCGCACTTCTGGTGCAATTTCATATCAACGTTCAAAGTTCGTATCGGATGGACAAAGTTAGTTGTAATTCACAGTTTTTGTATGAAATCGCACTTCTGGTGCAATTTCATATCAACGTTCAAAGTTCGTATCGGATGGACAAAGTTAGTTGTAATTCACAGTTTTTGTATGAAATCGCACTTCTGGTGCAATTTCATATCAACGTTCAAAGTTCGTATCGGATGGACAAAGTTAGTTGTAATTCACAGTTTTTGTATGAAATCGCACTTCTGGTGCAATTTCATATCAACGTTCAAAGTTCGTATCGGATGGACAAAGTTAGTTGTAATTAACAGTTTTTGAATGAAATCGCACTTCTGGTGCAATTTCATATCAACGTTCAAAGTTCGTATCGGATGGACAAAGTTAGTTGTAATTCACAGTTTTTGTATGAAATCGCACTTCTGGTGCAATTTCATATCAACGTTCAAAGTTCGTATCGGATGGACAAAGTTAGTTGTAATTAACAGTTTTTGTATGAAATCGCACTTCTGGTGCAATTTCATATCAACGTTCAAAGTTCGTATCGGATGGACAAAGTTAGTTGTAATTAACAGTTTTTGTATGAAATCGCACTTCTGGTGCAATTTCATATCAACGTACAAAGTTCGTATCGGATGGACAAAGTTAGTTGTAATTCACAGTTTTTGTATGAAATCGCACTTCTGGTGCAATTTCATATCAACGTACAAAGTTCGAATCGGATGGACAAAGTTAGTTGTAATTCACAGTTTTTGTATGAAATCGCACTTCTGGTGCAATTTCATATCAACGTACAAAGTTCGAATCGGATGGACAAAGTTAGTTGTAATTAACAGTTTTTGTATGAAATCGCACTTCTGGTGCAATTTCATATCAACGTTCAAAGTTCGTATCGGATGGACAAAGTTAGTTGTAATTAACAGTTTTTGTATGAAATCGCACTTCTGGTGCAATTTCATATCAACGTTCAAAGTTCGTATCGGATGGACAAAGTTAGTTGTAATTAACAGTTTTTGTATGAAATCGCACTTCTGGTGCAATTTCATATCAACGTTCAAAGTTCGTATCGGATGGACAAAGTTAGTTGTAATTAACAGTTTTTGTATGAAATCGCACTTCTGGTGCAATTTCATATCAACGTACAAAGTTCGTATCGGATGGACAAAGTTAGTTGTAATTAACAGTTTTTGTATGAAATCGCACTTCTGGTGCAATTTCATATCAACGTACAAAGTTCGAATCGGATGGACAAAGTTAGTTGTAATTCACAGTTTTTGTATGAAATCGCACTTCTGGTGCAATTTCATATCAACGTACAAAGTTCGAATCGGATGGACAAAGTTAGTTGTAATTCACAGTTTTTGAATGAAATCGCACTTCTGGTGGAACTTCATATCAACGTACAAAGTTCGAATCGGATGGACAAAGTTAGTTGTAATTCACAGTTTTTGTATGAAATCGCACTTCTGGTGCAATTTCATATCAACGTACAAAGTTCGAATCGGATGGACAAAGTTAGTTGTAATTCACAGTTTTTGTATGAAATCGCACTTCTGGTGCAATTTCATATCAACGTACAAAGTTCGTATCGGATGGACAAAGTTAGTTGTAATTCACAGTTTTTGAATGAAATCGCACTTCTGGTGGAACTTCATATCAACGTACAAAGTTCGAATCGGATGGACAAAGTTAGTTGTAATTCACAGTTTTTGTATGAAATCGCACTTCTGGTGCAATTTCATATCAACGTACAAAGTTCGAATCGGATGGACAAAGTTAGTTGTAATTCACAGTTTTTGAATGAAATCGCACTTCTGGTGGAACTTCATATCAACGTACAAAGTTCGAATCGGATGGACAAAGTTAGTTGTAATTCACAGTTTTTGTATGAAATCGCACTTCTGGTGCAATTTCATATCAACGTACAAAGTTCGAATCGGATGGACAAAGTTAGTTGTAATTCACAGTTTTTGTATGAAATCGCACTTCTGGTGCAATTTCATATCAACGTACAAAGTTCGTATCGGATGGACAAAGTTAGTTGTAATTCACAGTTTTTGAATGAAATCGCACTTCTGGTGGAACTTCATATCAACGTACAAAGTTCGAATCGGATGGACAAAGTTAGTTGTAATTCACAGTTTTTGTATGAAATCGCACTTCTGGTGCAATTTCATATCAACGTACAAAGTTCGTATCGGATGGACAAAGTTAGTTGTAATTAACAGTTTTTGTATGAAATCGCACTTCTGGTGCAATTTCATATCAACGTACAAAGTTCGAATCGGATGGACAAAGTTAGTTGTAATTCACAGTTTTTGTATGAAATCGCACTTCTGGTGGAACTTCATATCAACGTACAAAGTTCGAATCGGATGGACAAAGTTAGTTGTAATTCACAGTTTTTGTATGAAATCGCACTTCTGGTGCAATTTCATATCAACGTACAAAGTTCGTATCGGATGGACAAAGTTAGTTGTAATTAACAGTTTTTGTATGAAATCGCACTTCTGGTGCAATTTCATATCAACGTACAAAGTTCGAATCGGATGGACAAAGTTAGTTGTAATTAACAGTTTTTGTATGAAATCGCACTTCTGGTGCAATTTCATATCAACGTACAAAGTTCGAATCGGATGGACAAAGTTAGTTGTAATTCACAGTTTTTGAATGAAATCGCACTTCTGGTGGAACTTCATATCAACGTACAAAGTTCGAATCGGATGGACAAAGTTAGTTGTAATTCACAGTTTTTGTATGAAATCGCACTTCTGGTGCAATTTCATATCAACGTACAAAGTTCGTATCGGATGGACAAAGTTAGTTGTAATTAACAGTTTTTGTATGAAATCGCACTTCTGGTGCAATTTCATATCAACGTACAAAGTTCGTATCGGATGGACAAAGTTAGTTGTAATTAACAGTTTTTGTATGAAATCGCACTTCTGGTGCAATTTCATATCAACGTACAAAGTTCGAATCGGATGGACAAAGTTAGTTGTAATTCACAGTTTTTGTATGAAATCGCACTTCTGGTGCAATTTCATATCAACGTACAAAGTTCGAATCGGATGGACAAAGTTAGTTGTAATTCACAGTTTTTGTATGAAATCGCACTTCTGGTGCAATTTCATATCAACGTACAAAGTTCGTATCGGATGGACAAAGTTAGTTGTAATTAACAGTTTTTGTATGAAATCGCACTTCTGGTGCAATTTCATATCAACGTACAAAGTTCGAATCGGATGGACAAAGTTAGTTGTAATTCACAGTTTTTGTATGAAATCGCACTTCTGGTGCAATTTCATATCAACGTACAAAGTTCGTATCGGATGGACAAAGTTAGTTGTAATTAACAGTTTTTGTATGAAATCGCACTTCTGGTGCAATTTCATATCAACGTACAAAGTTCGTATCGGATGGACAAAGTTAGTTGTAATTAACAGTTTTTGTATGAAATCGCACTTCTGGTGCAATTTCATATCAACGTACAAAGTTCGAATCGGATGGACAAAGTTAGTTGTAATTCACAGTTTTTGTATGAAATCGCACTTCTGGTGCAATTTCATATCAACGTACAAAGTTCGTATCGGATGGACAAAGTTAGTTGTAATTCACAGTTTTTGTATGAAATCGCACTTCTGGTGCAATTTCATATCAACGTACAAAGTTCGTATCGGATGGACAAAGTTAGTTGTAATTCACAGTTTTTGAATGAAATCGCACTTCTGGTGCAATTTCATATCAACGTACAAAGTTCGAATCGGATGGACAAAGTTAGTTGTAATTAACAGTTTTTGTATGAAATCGCACTTCTGGTGCAATTTCATATCAACGTACAAAGTTCGAATCGGATGGACAAAGTTAGTTGTAATTCACAGTTTTTGTATGAAATCGCACTTCTGGTGCAATTTCATATCAACGTACAAAGTTCGAATCGGATGGACAAAGTTAGTTGTAATTCACAGTTTTTGTATGAAATCGCACTTCTGGTGCAATTTCATATCAACGTACAAAGTTCGAATCGGATGGACAAAGTTAGTTGTAATTAACAGTTTTTGTATGAAATCGCACTTCTGGTGCAATTTCATATCAACGTTCAAAGTTCGAATCGGATGGACAAAGTTAGTTGTAATTCACAGTTTTTGTATGAAATCGCACTTCTGGTGCAATTTCATATCAACGTACAAAGTTCGAATCGGATGGACAAAGTTAGTTGTAATTCACAGTTTTTGTATGAAATCGCACTTCTGGTGCAATTTCATATCAACGTACAAAGTTCGAATCGGATGGACAAAGTTCGTTGTAATTCACAGTTTTTGTATGAAATCGCACTTCTGGTGCAATTTCATATCAACGTACAAAGTTCGAATCGGATGGACAAAGTTAGTTGTAATTCACAGTTTTTGAATGAAATCGCACTTCTGGTGCAATTTCATATCAACGTACAAAGTTCGAATCGGATGGACAAAGTTAGTTGTAATTCACAGTTTTTGTATGAAATCGCACTTCTGGTGCAATTTCATATCAACGTACAAAGTTCGAATCGGATGGACAAAGTTAGTTGTAATTAACAGTTTTTGTATGAAATCGCACTTCTGGTGCAATTTCATATCAACGTACAAAGTTCGTATCGGATGGACAAAGTTAGTTGTAATTCACAGTTTTTGAATGAAATCGCACTTCTGGTGCAATTTCATATCAACGTACAAAGTTCGAATCGGATGGACAAAGTTAGTTGTAATTCACAGTTTTTGTATGAAATCGCACTTCTGGTGCAATTTCATATCAACGTACAAAGTTCGTATCGGATGGACAAAGTTAGTTGTAATTCACAGTTTTTGTATGAAATCGCACTTCTGGTGCAATTTCATATCAACGTTCAAAGTTCGTATCGGATGGACAAAGTTAGTTGTAATTAACAGTTTTTGTATGAAATCGCACTTCTGGTGCAATTTCATATCAACGTACAAAGTTCGTATCGGATGGACAAAGTTAGTTGTAATTCACAGTTTTTGTATGAAATCGCACTTCTGGTGCAATTTCATATCAACGTTCAAAGTTCGTATCGGATGGACAAAGTTAGTTGTAATTCACAGTTTTTGTATGAAATCGCACTTCTGGTGCAATTTCATATCAACGTACAAAGTTCGTATCGGATGGACAAAGTTAGTTGTAATTAACAGTTTTTGTATGAAATCGCACTTCTGGTGCAATTTCATATCAACGTTCAAAGTTCGTATCGGATGGACAAAGTTAGTTGTAATTAACAGTTTTTGTATGAAATCGCACTTCTGGTGCAATTTCATATCAACGTACAAAGTTCGTATCGGATGGACAAAGTTAGTTGTAATTAACAGTTTTTGTATGAAATCGCACTTCTGGTGCAATTTCATATCAACGTACAAAGTTCGTATCGGATGGACAAAGTTAGTTGTAATTCACAGTTTTTGTATGAAATCGCACTTCTGGTGCAATTTCATATCAACGTACAAAGTTCGAATCGGATGGACAAAGTTAGTTGTAATTAACAGTTTTTGTATGAAATCGCACTTCTGGTGCAATTTCATATCAACGTACAAAGTTCGTATCGGATGGACAAAGTTAGTTGTAATTCACAGTTTTTGTATGAAATCGCACTTCTGGTGCAATTTCATATCAACGTTCAAAGTTCGTATCGGATGGACAAAGTTAGTTGTAATTAACAGTTTTTGTATGAAATCGCACTTCTGGTGCAATTTCATATCAACGTTCAAAGTTCGTATCGGATGGACAAAGTTAGTTGTAATTAACAGTTTTTGTATGAAATCGCACTTCTGGTGCAATTTCATATCAACGTACAAAGTTCGTATCGGATGGACAAAGTTAGTTGTAATTCACAGTTTTTGTATGAAATCGCACTTCTGGTGCAATTTCATATCAACGTTCAAAGTTCGTATCGGATGGACAAAGTTAGTTGTAATTAACAGTTTTTGTATGAAATCGCACTTCTGGTGCAATTTCATATCAACGTTCAAAGTTCGTATCGGATGGACAAAGTTAGTTGTAATTAACAGTTTTTGTATGAAATCGCACTTCTGGTGCAATTTCATATCAACGTACAAAGTTCGTATCGGATGGACAAAGTTAGTTGTAATTCACAGTTTTTGTATGAAATCGCACTTCTGGTGCAATTTCATATCAACGTACAAAGTTCGTATCGGATGGACAAAGTTAGTTGTAATTAACAGTTTTTGTATGAAATCGCACTTCTGGTGCAATTTCATATCAACGTTCAAAGTTCGTATCGGATGGACAAAGTTAGTTGTAATTAACAGTTTTTGTATGAAATCGCACTTCTGGTGCAATTTCATATCAACGTTCAAAGTTCGTATCGGATGGACAAAGTTAGTTGTAATTAACAGTTTTTGTATGAAATCGCACTTCTGGTGCAATTTCATATCAACGTACAAAGTTCGTATCGGATGGACAAAGTTAGTTGTAATTCACAGTTTTTGTATGAAATCGCACTTCTGGTGCAATTTCATATCAACGTACAAAGTTCGAATCGGATGGACAAAGTTAGTTGTAATTAACAGTTTTTGTATGAAATCGCACTTCTGGTGCAATTTCATATCAACGTACAAAGTTCGTATCGGATGGACAAAGTTAGTTGTAATTAACAGTTTTTGTATGAAATCGCACTTCTGGTGCAATTTCATATCAACGTTCAAAGTTCGTATCGGATGGACAAAGTTAGTTGTAATTAACAGTTTTTGTATGAAATCGCACTTCTGGTGCAATTTCATATCAACGTACAAAGTTCGAATCGGATGGACAAAGTTAGTTGTAATTAACAGTTTTTGTATGAAATCGCACTTCTGGTGCAATTTCATATCAACGTTCAAAGTTCGTATCGGATGGACAAAGTTAGTTGTAATTAACAGTTTTTGTATGAAATCGCACTTCTGGTGCAATTTCATATCAACGTTCAAAGTTCGTATCGGATGGACAAAGTTAGTTGTAATTAACAGTTTTTGTATGAAATCGCACTTCTGGTGCAATTTCATATCAACGTACAAAGTTCGTATCGGATGGACAAAGTTAGTTGTAATTCACAGTTTTTGTATGAAATCGCACTTCTGGTGCAATTTCATATCGACGTTCAAAGTTCGTATCGGATGGACAAAGTTAGTTGTAATTAACAGTTTTTGTATGAAATCGCACTTCTGGTGCAATTTCATATCAACGTTCAAAGTTCGTATCGGATGGACAAAGTTAGTTGTAATTAACAGTTTTTGTATGAAATCGCACTTCTGGTGCAATTTCATATCAACGTACAAAGTTCGTATCGGATGGACAAAGTTAGTTGTAATTCACAGTTTTTGTATGAAATCGCACTTCTGGTGCAATTTCATATCAACGTACAAAGTTCGAATCGGATGGACAAAGTTAGTTGTAATTAACAGTTTTTGTATGAAATCGCACTTCTGGTGCAATTTCATATCAACGTTCAAAGTTCGTATCGGATGGACAAAGTTAGTTGTAATTAACAGTTTTTGTATGAAATCGCACTTCTGGTGCAATTTCATATCAACGTACAAAGTTCGAATCGGATGGACAAAGTTAGTTGTAATTAACAGTTTTTGTATGAAATCGCACTTCTGGTGCAATTTCATATCAACGTACAAAGTTCGAATCGGATGGACAAAGTTAGTTGTAATTAACAGTTTTTGTATGAAATCGCACTTCTGGTGCAATTTCATATCAACGTTCAAAGTTCGTATCGGATGGACAAAGTTAGTTGTAATTCACAGTTTTTGTATGAAATCGCACTTCTGGTGCAATTTCATATCAACGTACAAAGTTCGAATCGGATGGACAAAGTTAGTTGTAATTAACAGTTTTTGTATGAAATCGCACTTCTGGTGCAATTTCATATCAACGTACAAAGTTCGTATCGGATGGACAAAGTTAGTTGTAATTCACAGTTTTTGTATGAAATCGCACTTCTGGTGCAATTTCATATCAACGTACAAAGTTCGAATCGGATGGACAAAGTTAGTTGTAATTAACAGTTTTTGTATGAAATCGCACTTCTGGTGCAATTTCATATCAACGTTCAAAGTTCGTATCGGATGGACAAAGTTAGTTGTAATTAACAGTTTTTGTATGAAATCGCACTTCTGGTGCAATTTCATATCAACGTACAAAGTTCGTATCGGATGGACAAAGTTAGTTGTAATTCACAGTTTTTGTATGAAATCGCACTTCTGGTGCAATTTCATATCAACGTACAAAGTTCGAATCGGATGGACAAAGTTAGTTGTAATTAACAGTTTTTGTATGAAATCGCACTTCTGGTGCAATTTCATATCAACGTTCAAAGTTCGTATCGGATGGACAAAGTTAGTTGTAATTAACAGTTTTTGTATGAAATCGCACTTCTGGTGCAATTTCATATCAACGTACAAAGTTCGAATCGGATGGACAAAGTTAGTTGTAATTAACAGTTTTTGTATGAAATCGCACTTCTGGTGCAATTTCATATCAACGTACAAAGTTCGAATCGGATGGACAAAGTTAGTTGTAATTAACAGTTTTTGTATGAAATCGCACTTCTGGTGCAATTTCATATCAACGTTCAAAGTTCGTATCGGATGGACAAAGTTAGTTGTAATTCACAGTTTTTGTATGAAATCGCACTTCTGGTGCAATTTCATATCAACGTACAAAGTTCGAATCGGATGGACAAAGTTAGTTGTAATTAACAGTTTTTGTATGAAATCGCACTTCTGGTGCAATTTCATATCAACGTTCAAAGTTCGTATCGGATGGACAAAGTTAGTTGTAATTAACAGTTTTTGTATGAAATCGCACTTCTGGTGCAATTTCATATCAACGTACAAAGTTCGTATCGGATGGACAAAGTTAGTTGTAATTCACAGTTTTTGTATGAAATCGCACTTCTGGTGCAATTTCATATCAACGTACAAAGTTCGAATCGGATGGACAAAGTTAGTTGTAATTAACAGTTTTTGTATGAAATCGCACTTCTGGTGCAATTTCATATCAACGTTCAAAGTTCGTATCGGATGGACAAAGTTAGTTGTAATTCACAGTTTTTGTATGAAATCGCACTTCTGGTGCAATTTCATATCAACGTACAAAGTTCGAATCGGATGGACAAAGTTAGTTGTAATTAACAGTTTTTGTATGAAATCGCACTTCTGGTGCAATTTCATATCAACGTACAAAGTTCGTATCGGATGGACAAAGTTAGTTGTAATTCACAGTTTTTGAATGAAATCGCACTTCTAGTGCAATTTCATATCAACGTTCAAAGTTCGTATCGGATGGACAAAGTTAGTTGTAATTAACAGTTTTTGTATGAAATCGCACTTCTGGTGCAATTTCATATCAACGTACAAAGTTCGTATCGGATGGACAAAGTTAGTTGTAATTCACAGTTTTTGAATGAAATCGCACTTCTAGTGCAATTTCATATCAACGTTCAAAGTTCGTATCGGATGGACAAAGTTAGTTGTAATTAACAGTTTTTGTATGAAATCGCACTTCTGGTGCAATTTCATATCAACGTTCAAAGTTCGTATCGGATGGACAAAGTTAGTTGTAATTCACAGTTTTTGTATGAAATCGCACTTCTGGTGCAATTTCATATCAACGTTCAAAGTTCGTATCGGATGGACAAAGTTAGTTGTAATTAACAGTTTTTGTATGAAATCGCACTTCTGGTGCAATTTCATATCAACGTACAAAGTTCGAATCGGATGGACAAAGTTAGTTGTAATTAACAGTTTTTGTATGAAATCGCACTTCTGGTGCAATTTCATATCAACGTTCAAAGTTCGTATCGGATGGACAAAGTTAGTTGTAATTAACAGTTTTTGTATGAAATCGCACTTCTGGTGCAATTTCATATCAACGTACAAAGTTCGAATCGGATGGACAAAGTTAGTTGTAATTAACAGTT
Source organism: Anopheles moucheti (assembly GCF_943734755.1). Lineage (NCBI taxonomy): Eukaryota > Metazoa > Arthropoda > Insecta > Diptera > Culicidae > Anopheles > Anopheles moucheti. Next base: position 121,761 of record NW_026453717.1, read on the forward strand.
TTTGTATGAAATCGCACTTCTGGTGCAATTTCATATCAACGTACAAAGTTCGAATCGGATGGACAAAGTTAGTTGTAATTAACAGTTTTTGTATGAAATCGCACTTCTGGTGCAATTTCATATCAACGTTCAAAGTTCGTATCGGATGGACAAAGTTAGTTGTAATTCACAGTTTTTGTATGAAATCGCACTTCTGGTGCAATTTCATATCAACGTACAAAGTTCGAATCGGATGGACAAAGTTAGTTGTAATTAACAGTTTTTGTATGAAATCGCACTTCTGGTGCAATTTCATATCAACGTACAAAGTTCGTATCGGATGGACAAAGTTAGTTGTAATTCACAGTTTTTGTATGAAATCGCACTTCTGGTGCAATTTCATATCAACGTACAAAGTTCGAATCGGATGGACAAAGTTAGTTGTAATTAACAGTTTTTGTATGAAATCGCACTTCTGGTGCAATTTCATATCAACGTTCAAAGTTCGTATCGGATGGACAAAGTTAGTTGTAATTAACAGTTTTTGTATGAAATCGCACTTCTGGTGCAATTTCATATCAACGTACAAAGTTCGAATCGGATGGACAAAGTTAGTTGTAATTAACAGTTTTTGTATGAAATCGCACTTCTGGTGCAATTTCATATCAACGTACAAAGTTCGAATCGGATGGACAAAGTTAGTTGTAATTAACAGTTTTTGTATGAAATCGCACTTCTGGTGCAATTTCATATCAACGTTCAAAGTTCGTATCGGATGGACAAAGTTAGTTGTAATTCACAGTTTTTGTATGAAATCGCACTTCTGGTGCAATTTCATATCAACGTACAAAGTTCGAATCGGATGGACAAAGTTAGTTGTAATTAACAGTTTTTGTATGAAATCGCACTTCTGGTGCAATTTCATATCAACGTTCAAAGTTCGTATCGGATGGACAAAGTTAGTTGTAATTAACAGTTTTTGTATGAAATCGCACTTCTGGTGCAATTTCATATCAACGTACAAAGTTCGTATCGGATGGACAAAGTTAGTTGTAATTCACAGTTTTTGTATGAAATCGCACTTCTGGTGCAATTTCATATCAACGTACAAAGTTCGAATCGGATGGACAAAGTTAGTTGTAATTAACAGTTTTTGTATGAAAACACACTTCTGGTGGAACTTCATATCAACGAACAAAGTTCGAATCGGATGGACAAAGTTAGTTGTAATTAACAGTTTTTGTATGAAAACACACTTCTGGTGGAACTTCATATCAACGAACAAAGTTCGAATCGGATGGACAAAGTTAGTTGTAATTAACAGTTTTTGTATGAAATCGCACTTCTGGTGCAATTTCATATCAACGTACAAAGTTCGAATCGGATGGACAAAGTTAGTTGTAATTAACAGTTTTTGTATGAAATCGCACTTCTGGTGCAATTTCATATCAACGTTCAAAGTTCGTATCGGATGGACAAAGTTAGTTGTAATTAACAGTTTTTGTATGAAATCGCACTTCTGGTGCAATTTCATATCAACGTACAAAGTTCGAATCGGATGGACAAAGTTAGTTGTAATTAACAGTTTTTGTATGAAATCGCACTTCTGGTGCAATTTCATATCAACGTTCAAAGTTCGTATCGGATGGACAAAGTTAGTTGTAATTCACAGTTTTTGTATGAAATCGCACTTCTGGTGCAATTTCATATCAACGTACAAAGTTCGAATCGGATGGACAAAGTTAGTTGTAATTAACAGTTTTTGTATGAAATCGCACTTCTGGTGCAATTTCATATCAACGTTCAAAGTTCGTATCGGATGGACAAAGTTAGTTGTAATTCACAGTTTTTGTATGAAATCGCACTTCTGGTGCAATTTCATATCAACGTACAAAGTTCGAATCGGATGGACAAAGTTAGTTGTAATTCACAGTTTTTGTATGAAATCGCACTTCTGGTGCAATTTCATATCAACGTACAAAGTTCGAATCGGATGGACAAAGTTAGTTGTAATTAACAGTTTTTGTATGAAATCGCACTTCTGGTGCAATTTCATATCAACGTACAAAGTTCGTATCGGATGGACAAAGTTAGTTGTAATTCACAGTTTTTGAATGAAATCGCACTTCTAGTGCAATTTCATATCAACGTTCAAAGTTCGTATCGGATGGACAAAGTTAGTTGTAATTAACAGTTTTTGTATGAAATCGCACTTCTGGTGCAATTTCATATCAACGTACAAAGTTCGTATCGGATGGACAAAGTTAGTTGTAATTCACAGTTTTTGAATGAAATCGCACTTCTAGTGCAATTTCATATCAACGTTCAAAGTTCGTATCGGATGGACAAAGTTAGTTGTAATTAACAGTTTTTGTATGAAATCGCACTTCTGGTGCAATTTCATATCAACGTTCAAAGTTCGTATCGGATGGACAAAGTTAGTTGTAATTAACAGTTTTTGTATGAAATCGCACTTCTGGTGCAATTTCATATCAACGTTCAAAGTTCGAATCGGATGGACAAAGTTAGTTGTAATTCACAGTTTTTGTATGAAATCGCACTTCTAGTGCAATTTCATATCAACGTTCAAAGTTCGTATCGGATGGACAAAGTTAGTTGTAATTAACAGTTTTTGTATGAAATCGCACTTCTGGTGCAATTTCATATCAACGTTCAAAGTTCGTATCGGATGGACAAAGTTAGTTGTAATTAACAGTTTTTGTATGAAATCGCACTTCTGGTGCAATTTCATATCAACGTACAAAGTTCGTATCGGATGGACAAAGTTAGTTGTAATTCACAGTTTTTGTATGAAATCGCACTTCTGGTGCAATTTCATATCAACGTTCAAAGTTCGTATCGGATGGACAAAGTTAGTTGTAATTAACAGTTTTTGAATGAAATCGCACTTCTGGTGCAATTTCATATCAACGTTCAAAGTTCGTATCGGATGGACAAAGTTAGTTGTAATTCACAGTTTTTGTATGAAATCGCACTTCTGGTGCAATTTCATATCAACGTTCAAAGTTCGTATCGGATGGACAAAGTTAGTTGTAATTAACAGTTTTTGTATGAAATCGCACTTCTGGTGCAATTTCATATCAACGTTCAAAGTTCGTATCGGATGGACAAAGTTAGTTGTAATTAACAGTTTTTGTATGAAATCGCACTTCTGGTGCAATTTCATATCAACGTTCAAAGTTCGTATCGGATGGACAAAGTTAGTTGTAATTAACAGTTTTTGTATGAAATCGCACTTCTGGTGCAATTTCATATCAACGTTCAAAGTTCGTATCGGATGGACAAAGTTAGTTGTAATTAACAGTTTTTGTATGAAATCGCACTTCTGGTGCAATTTCATATCAACGTTCAAAGTTCGTATCGGATGGACAAAGTTAGTTGTAATTAACAGTTTTTGTATGAAATCGCACTTCTGGTGCAATTTCATATCAACGTTCAAAGTTCGTATCGGATGGACAAAGTTAGTTGTAATTAACAGTTTTTGTATGAAATCGCACTTCTGGTGCAATTTCATATCAACGTTCAAAGTTCGTATCGGATGGACAAAGTTAGTTGTAATTCACAGTTTTTGTATGAAATCGCACTTCTGGTGCAATTTCATATCAACGTTCAAAGTTCGTATCGGATGGACAAAGTTAGTTGTAATTAACAGTTTTTGTATGAAATCGCACTTCTGGTGCAATTTCATATCAACGTACAAAGTTCGTATCGGATGGACAAAGTTAGTTGTAATTCACAGTTTTTGTATGAAATCGCACTTCTGGTGCAATTTCATATCAACGTACAAAGTTCGAATCGGATGGACAAAGTTAGTTGTAATTAACAGTTTTTGTATGAAATCGCACTTCTGGTGCAATTTCATATCAACGTTCAAAGTTCGTATCGGATGGACAAAGTTAGTTGTAATTAACAGTTTTTGTATGAAATCGCACTTCTGGTGCAATTTCATATCAACGTTCAAAGTTCGTATCGGATGGACAAAGTTAGTTGTAATTAACAGTTTTTGTATGAAATCGCACTTCTGGTGCAATTTCATATCAACGTTCAAAGTTCGTATCGGATGGACAAAGTTAGTTGTAATTAACAGTTTTTGTATGAAATCGCACTTCTGGTGCAATTTCATATCAACGTTCAAAGTTCGTATCGGATGGACAAAGTTAGTTGTAATTAACAGTTTTTGTATGAAATCGCACTTCTGGTGCAATTTCATATCAACGTTCAAAGTTCGTATCGGATGGACAAAGTTAGTTGTAATTAACAGTTTTTGTATGAAATCGCACTTCTGGTGCAATTTCATATCAACGTTCAAAGTTCGTATCGGATGGACAAAGTTAGTTGTAATTAACAGTTTTTGTATGAAATCGCACTTCTGGTGCAATTTCATATCAACGTTCAAAGTTCGTATCGGATGGACAAAGTTAGTTGTAATTAACAGTTTTTGTATGAAATCGCACTTCTGGTGCAATTTCATATCAACGTACAAAGTTCGTATCGGATGGACAAAGTTAGTTGTAATTCACAGTTTTTGTATGAAATCGCACTTCTGGTGCAATTTCATATCAACGTACAAAGTTCGAATCGGATGGACAAAGTTAGTTGTAATTAACAGTTTTTGTATGAAATCGCACTTCTGGTGCAATTTCATATCAACGTTCAAAGTTCGTATCGGATGGACAAAGTTAGTTGTAATTAACAGTTTTTGTATGAAATCGCACTTCTGGTGCAATTTCATATCAACGTTCAAAGTTCGAATCGGATGGACAAAGTTAGTTGTAATTAACAGTTTTTGTATGAAATCGCACTTCTGGTGCAATTTCATATCAACGTTCAAAGTTCGTATCGGATGGACAAAGTTAGTTGTAATTAACAGTTTTTGTATGAAATCGCACTTCTGGTGCAATTTCATATCAACGTACAAAGTTCGTATCGGATGGACAAAGTTAGTTGTAATTAACAGTTTTTGTATGAAATCGCACTTCTGGTGCAATTTCATATCAACGTACAAAGTTCGTATCGGATGGACAAAGTTAGTTGTAATTAACAGTTTTTGTATGAAATCGCACTTCTGGTGCAATTTCATATCAACGTTCAAAGTTCGTATCGGATGGACAAAGTTAGTTGTAATTAACAGTTTTTGTATGAAATCGCACTTCTGGTGCAATTTCATATCAACGTTCAAAGTTCGTATCGGATGGACAAAGTTAGTTGTAATTAACAGTTTTTGTATGAAATCGCACTTCTGGTGCAATTTCATATCAACGTACAAAGTTCGTATCGGATGGACAAAGTTAGTTGTAATTCACAGTTTTTGTATGAAATCGCACTTCTGGTGCAATTTCATATCAACGTACAAAGTTCGAATCGGATGGACAAAGTTAGTTGTAATTAACAGTTTTTGTATGAAATCGCACTTCTGGTGCAATTTCATATCAACGTACAAAGTTCGTATCGGATGGACAAAGTTAGTTGTAATTAACAGTTTTTGTATGAAATCGCACTTCTGGTGCAATTTCATATCAACGTTCAAAGTTCGTATCGGATGGACAAAGTTAGTTGTAATTAACAGTTTTTGTATGAAATCGCACTTCTGGTGCAATTTCATATCAACGTTCAAAGTTCGTATCGGATGGACAAAGTTAGTTGTAATTAACAGTTTTTGTATGAAATCGCACTTCTGGTGCAATTTCATATCAACGTACAAAGTTCGTATCGGATGGACAAAGTTAGTTGTAATTCACAGTTTTTGTATGAAATCGCACTTCTGGTGCAATTTCATATCAACGTACAAAGTTCGAATCGGATGGACAAAGTTAGTTGTAATTAACAGTTTTTGTATGAAATCGCACTTCTGGTGCAATTTCATATCAACGTACAAAGTTCGAATCGGATGGACAAAGTTAGTTGTAATTAACAGTTTTTGTATGAAATCGCACTTCTGGTGCAATTTCATATCAACGTTCAAAGTTCGTATCGGATGGACAAAGTTAGTTGTAATTAACAGTTTTTGTATGAAATCGCACTTCTGGTGCAATTTCATATCAACGTTCAAAGTTCGTATCGGATGGACAAAGTTAGTTGTAATTCACAGTTTTTGTATGAAATCGCACTTCTGGTGCAATTTCATATCAACGTACAAAGTTCGTATCGGATGGACAAAGTTAGTTGTAATTCACAGTTTTTGTATGAAATCGCACTTCTGGTGCAATTTCATATCAACGTACAAAGTTCGAATCGGATGACAAAGTTAGTTGTAATTAACAGTTTTTGTATGAAATCGCACTTCTGGTGCAATTTCATATCAACGTTCAAAGTTCGTATCGGATGGACAAAGTTAGTTGTAATTAACAGTTTTTGTATGAAATCGCACTTCTGGTGCAATTTCATATCAACGTACAAAAGTTCGTATCGGATGGACAAAGTTAGTTGTAATTCACAGTTTTTTGAATGAAATCGCACTTCTAGTGCAATTTCATATCAACGTTCAAAGTTCGTATCGGATGGACAAAGTTAGTTGTAATTAACAGTTTTTGTATGAAATCGCACTTCTGGTGCAATTTTCATATCAACGTTCAAAAGTTCGTATCGGATGGACAAAGTTAGTTGTAATTAACAGTTTTTGTATGAAATCGCACTTCTGGTTGCAATTTCATATCAACGTACAAAGTTCGTATCGGATGGACAAAGTTAGTTGTAATTCACAGTTTTTGTATGAAATCGCACTTCTGGTGCAATTTCATATCAACGTTCAAAGTTCGTATCGGATGGACAAAGTTAGTTGTAATTCACAGTTTTTTGTATGAAATCGCACTTCTGGTGCAATTTCATATCAACGTTCAAAGTTCGTATCGGATGGACAAAGTTAGTTGTAATTAACAGTTTTTGTATGAAATCGCACTTCTGGTGCAATTTCATATCAACGTACAAAGTTCGAATCGGATGGACAAAGTTAGTTGTAATTAACAGTTTTTGTATGAAATCGCACTTCTGGTGCAATTTCATATCAACGTTCAAAGTTCGTATCGGATGGACAAAGTTAGTTGTAATTAACAGTTTTTGTATGAAATCGCACTTCTGGTGCAATTCATATCAACGTTCAAAGTTCGTATCGGATGGACAAAGTTAGTTGTAATTAACAGTTTTTGTATGAAATCGCACTTCTGGTGCAATTTCATATCAACGTACAAAGTTCGTATCGGATGGACAAAGTTAGTTGTAATTCACAGTTTTTGAATGAAATCGCACTTCTAGTGCAATTTCATATCAACGTTCAAAGTTCGTATCGGATGGACAAAGTTAGTTGTAATTAACAGTTTTTGTAATGAAATCGCACTTCTGGTAGCAATTTCATATCAACGTTCAAAGTTCGTATCGGATGGACAAAGTTAGTTGTAATTAACAGTTTTTGTATGAAATCGCACTTCTGGTGCAATTTCATATCAACGTACAAAGTTCGAATCGGATGGACAAAGTTAGTTGTAATTCACAGTTTTTGTATGAAATCGCACTTCTGGTGCAATTTCATATCAACGTTCAAAGTTCGTATCGGATGGACAAAGTTAGTTGTAATTCACAGTTTTTGTATGAAATCGCACTTCTGGTGCAATTTCATATCAACGTTCAAAGTTCGTATCGGATGGACAAAGTTAGTTGTAATTAACAGTTTTTGTATGAAATCGCACTTCTGGTGCAATTTCATATCAACGTACAAAGTTCGAATCGGATGGACAAAGTTAGTTGTAATTAACAGTTTTTGTATGAAATCGCACTTCTGGTGCAATTTCATATCAACGTTCAAAGTTCGTATCGGATGGACAAAGTTAGTTGTAATTAACAGTTTTTGTATGAAATCGCACTTCTGGTGCAATTTCATATCAACGTTCAAAGTTCGTATCGGATGGACAAAGTTAGTTGTAATTAACAGTTTTTGTATGAAATCGCACTTCTGGTGCAATTTCATATCAACGTACAAAGTTCGTATCGGATGGACAAAGTTAGTTGTAATTCACAGTTTTTGAATGAAATCGCACTTCTAGTGCAATTTCATATCAACGTTCAAAGTTCGTATCGGATGGACAAAGTTAGTTGTAATTAACAGTTTTTTGTATGAAATCGCACTTCTGGTGCAATTTCATATCAACGTTCAAAGTTCGTATCGGATGGACAAAGTTAGTTGTAATTAACAGTTTTTGTATGAAATCGCACTTCTGGTGCAATTTCATATCAACGTACAAAGTTCGAATCGGATGGACAAAGTTAGTTGTAATTAACAGTTTTTGTATGAAATCGCACTTCTGGTGCAATTTCATATCAACGTTCAAAGTTCGTATCGGATGGACAAAGTTAGTTGTAATTAACAGTTTTTGTATGAAATCGCACTTCTGGTGCAATTTCATATCAACGTTCAAAGTTCGTATCGGATGGACAAAGTTAGTTGTAATTAACAGTTTTTGTATGAAATCGCACTTCTGGTGCAATTTCATATCAACGTACAAAGTTCGTATCGGATGGACAAAGTTAGTTGTAATTCACAGTTTTTGTATGAAATCGCACTTCTGGTGCAATTTCCATATCAACGTTCAAAGTTCGTATCGGATGGACAAAGTTAGTTGTAATTAACAGTTTTTGAATGAAATCGCACTTCTGGTGCAATTTCATATCAACGTTCAAAGTTCGTATCGGATGGACAAAGTTAGTTGTAATTCCACAGTTTTTGTATGAAATCGCACTTCTGGTGCAATTTCATATCAACGTTCAAAGTTCGTATCGGATGGACAAAGTTAGTTGTAATTAACAGTTTTTGTATGAAATCGCACTTCTGGTGCAATTCATATCAACGTTCAAAGTTCGTATCGGATGGACAAAGTTAGTTGTAATTAACAGTTTTTGTATGAAATCGCACTTCTGGTGCAATTTCATATCAACGTTCAAAGTTCGTATCGGATGGACAAAGTTAGTTGTAATTAACAGTTTTTGTATGAAATCGCACTTCTGGTGCAATTTCATATCAACGTTCAAAGTTCGTATCGGATGGACAAAGTTAGTTGTAATTAACAGTTTTTGTATGAAATCGCACTTCTGGTGCAATTTCATATCAACGTTCAAAGTTCGTATCGGATGGACAAAGTTAGTTGTAATTCACAGTTTTTGTATGAAATCGCACTTCTGGTGCAATTTCATATCAACGTACAAAGTTCGAATCGGATGGACAAAGTTAGTTGTAATTAACAGTTTTTGTATGAAATCGCACTTCTGGTGCAATTTCATATCAACGTTCAAAGTTCGTATCGGATGGACAAAGTTAGTTGTAATTAACAGTTTTTGTATGAAATCGCACTTCTGGTGCAATTTCATATCAACGTTCAAAGTTCGTATCGGATGGGACAAAGTTAGTTGTAATTAACAGTTTTTTGTATGAAATCGCACTTCTGGTGCAATTTCATATCAACGTTCAAAGTTCGTATCGGATGGACAAAGTTAGTTGTAATTAACAGTTTTTGTATGAAATCGCACTTCTGGTGCAATTTCATATCAACGTTCAAAGTTCGTATCGGATGGACAAAAGTTAGTTGTAATTAACAGTTTTTGTATGAAATCGCACTTCTGGTGCAATTTCATATCAACGTACAAAGTTCGTATCGGATGGACAAACGTTAGTTGTAATTCACAGTTTTTGTATGAAATCGCACTTCTGGGTGCAATTTCATATCAACGTACAAAGTTCGAATCGGATGGACAAAGTTAGTTGTAATTCACAGTTTTTGTATGAAATCGCACTTCTGGTGCAATTTCATATCAACGTACAAAGTTCGAATCGGATGGACAAAGTTAGTTGTAATTAACAGTTTTTGTATGAAATCGCACTTCTGGTGCAATTTCATATCAACGTTCAAAGTTCGTATCGGATGGACAAAGTTAGTTGTAATTAACAGTTTTTTGTATGAAATCGCACTTCTGGTGCCAATTTCATATCAACGTACAAAGTTCGTATCGATGGACAAAGTTAGTTGTAATTCACAGTTTTTGAATGAAATCGCACTTCTAGTGCAATTTCATATCAACGTACAAAGTTCGAATCGGATGGACAAAGTTAGTTGTAATTCACAGTTTTTGTATGAAATCGCACTTCTGGTGCAATTTTCATAATCAACGTACAAAGTTCGTATCGGATGGACAAAGTTAGTTGTAATTAACAGTTTTTGTATGAAATCGCACTTCTGGTGCAATTTCATATCAACGTTCAAAGTTCGTATCGGATGGACAAAGTTAGTTGTAATTAACAGTTTTTGTATGAAATCGCACTTCTGGTGCAATTTCATATCAACGTTCAAAGTTCGTATCGGATGGACAAAGTTAGTTGTAATTAACAGTTTTTTGTATGAAATCGCACTTCTGGTGCAATTTCATATCAACGTTCAAAGTTCGTATCGGATGGACAAAGGTTAGTTGTAATTAACAGTTTTTGTATGAAATCGCACTTCTGGTGCAATTTCATATCAACGTTCAAAGTTCGTATCGGATGGACAAAGTTAGTTGTAATTAACAGTTTTTGTATGAAATCGCACTTCTGGTGCAATTTCATATCAACGTTCAAAGTTCGTATCGGATGGACAAAGTTAGTTGTAATTAACAGTTTTTGTATGAAATCGCACTTCTGGTGCAATTTCATATCAACGTACAAAGTTCGAATCGGATGGACAAAGTTAGTTGTAATTCACAGTTTTTGTATGAAATCGCACTTCTGGTGCAATTTCATATCAACGTACAAAGTTCGAATCGGATGGACAAAGTTAGTTGTAATTCACAGTTTTGAATGAAATCGCACTTCTGGTGGAACTTCATATCAACGTACAAAGTTCGAATCGGATGGACAAAGTTAGTTGTAATTCACAGTTTTTGTATGAAATCGCACTTCTGGTGCAATTTCATATCAACGTACAAAGTTCGAATCGGATGGACAAAGTTAGTTGTAATTCACAGTTTTTGAATGAAATCGCACTTCTGGTGGAACTTCATATCAACGTACAAAGTTCGAATCGGATGGACAAAGTTAGTTGTAATTCACAGTTTTTGTATGAAATCGCACTTCTGGTGCAATTTCATATCAACGTACAAAGTTCGTATCGGATGGACAAAGTTAGTTGTAATTCACAGTTTTTTGAATGAAATCGCACTTCTGGTGGAACTTCATATCAACGTACAAAGTTCGAATCGGATGGACAAAGTTAGTTGTAATTCACAGTTTTTGAATGAAATCGCACTTCTGGTGCAATTTCATATCAACGTACAAGTTCGAATCGGATGGACAAAGTTAGTTGTAATTCACAGTTTTTGAATGAAATCGCACTTCTGGTGGAACTTCATATCAACGTACAAAGTTCGAATCGGATGGACAAAGTTAGTTGTAATTCACAGTTTTTGAATGAAATCGCACTTCTGGTGGAACTTCATATCAACGTACAAAGTTCGAATCGGATGGACAAAGTTAGTTGTAATTCACAGTTTTTGTATGAAATCGCACTTCTGGTGCAATTTCATATCAACGTACAAAGTTCGTATCGGATGGACAAAGTTAGTTGTAATTAACAGTTTTTGTATGAAATCGCACTTCTGGTGCAATTTCATATCAACGTACAAAGTTCGTATCGGATGGACAAAGTTAGTTGTAATTAACAGTTTTTGTATGAAATCGCACTTCTGGTGGCAATTTCATATCAACGTACAAAGTTCGAATCGGATGGACAAAGTTAGTTGTAATTCACAGTTTTTGTATGAAATCGCACTTCTGGTGCAATTTCATATCAACGTACAAAGTTCGAATCGGATGGGACAAAGTTAGTTGTAATTCACAGTTTTTGTATGAAATCGCACTTCTGGTGCAATTTCATATCAACGTACAAAGTTCGAATCGGATGGACAAAGTTAGTTGTAATTCACAGTTTTTGTATGAAATCGCACTTCTGGTGCAATTTCATATCAACGTACAAAGTTCGTATCGGATGGACAAAGTTAGTTGTAATTAACAGTTTTTGTATGAAATCGCACTTCTGGTGCAATTTCATATCAACGTACAAAGTTCGAATCGGATGGACAAAGTTAGTTGTAATTCACAGTTTTTTGTATGAAATCGCACTTCTGGTGCAATTTCATATCAACGTACAAAGTTCGAATCGGATGGACAAAGTTAGTTGTAATTCACAGTTTTTGTATGAAATCGCACTTCTGGTGCAATTTCATATCAACGTACAAAGTTCGAATCGGATGGACAAAGTTAGTTGTAATTCACAGTTTTTGTATGAAATCGCAACTTCTGGTGCAATTTCATATCAACGTACAAAGTTCGAATCGGATGGACAAAGTTAGTTGTAATTAACAGTTTTTGTATGAAATCGCACTTCTGGTGCAATTTCATATCAAACGTTCAAAGTTCGAATCGGTATGGACAAAGTTAGTTGTAATTCACAGTTTTTGTATGAAATCGCACTTCTGGTGCAATTTCATATCAACGTACAAAGTTCGAATCGGATGGACAAAGTTAGTTGTAATTCACAGTTTTTGTATGAAATCGCACTTCTGGTGCAATTTCATATCAACGTACAAAGTTCGAATCGGATGGACAAAAGTTCGTTGTAATTCACAGTTTTTGTATGAAATCGCACTTCTGGTGCAATTTCATATCAACGTACAAAGTTCGAATCGGATGGACAAAGTTAGTTGTAATTCACAGTTTTTGAATGAAATCGCACTTCTGGTGCAATTTCATATCAACGTACAAAGTTCGAATCGGATGGACAAAGTTAGTTGTAATTCACAGTTTTTGTATGAAATCGCACTTCTGGTGCAATTTCATATCAACGTACAAAGTTCGAATCGGATGGACAAAGTTAGTTGTAATTAACAGTTTTTGTATGAAATCGCACTTCTGGTGCAATTTCATATCAACGTTCAAAGTTCGTATCGGATGACAAAGTTAGTTGTAATTAACAGTTTTTGTATGAAATCGCACTTCTGGTGCAATTTCATATCAACGTACAAAGTTCGTATCGGATGGACAAAGTTAGTTGTAATTCACAGTTTTTGAATGAAATCGCACTTCTGGTGCAATTTCATATCAACGTACAAAGTTCGAATCGGATGGACAAAGTTAGTTGTAATTCACAGTTTTTGTATGAAATCGCACTTCTGGTGCAATTTCATATCAACGTACAAAGTTCGAATCGGATGGACAAAGTTAGTTGTAATTCACAGTTTTTGTATGAAATCGCACTTCTGGTGCAATTTCATATCAACGTACAAAGTTCGAATCGGATGGACAAAGTTAGTTGTAATTAACAGTTTTTGTATGAAATCGCACTTCTGGTGCAATTTCATATCAACGTTCAAAGTTTCGTATCGGATGGACAAAGTTAGTTGTAATTAACAGTTTTTGTATGAAATCGCACTTCTGGTGCAATTTCATATCAACGTACAAAGTTCGAATCGGATGGACAAAGTTAGTTGTAATTCACAGTTTTTGTATGAAATCGCACTTCTGGTGCAATTTCATATCAACGTACAAAGTTCGTATCGGATGGACAAAGTTAGTTGTAATTAACAGTTTTTGTATGAAATCGCACTTCTGGTGCAATTTCATATCAACGTTCAAAGTTCGTATCGGATGGACAAAGTTAGTTGTAATTAACAGTTTTTGTATGAAATCGCACTTCTGGTGCAATTTCATATCAACGTACAAAGTTCGTATCGGAT